>NC_000087.7:8659270-8916770 GCF_000001635.26 Mus musculus | reverse complement strand
CATATGTTTGGAAGATTGTAACTTGTATTTTGGGTATTCTAAGTGTCTAGGCTAATACCCACTTATGTCACCACTAGGGTACTGGTAATTCTCCTCTGCTTCTCATTTGGTCACATTGATTTTCATTTTGATCTCATTTGTCTAACATGCCAGCATGCCCTGCTTATAGACTGTGGTACAATAGATGTTTAACTTTCATAACTATTGGGTAGTGTTTTGATTTTTCTGCGTTTGCCTGATTGAATAAAGGGGATTATTCCTCCAGCCCATAGTGACAGGCATGCTTTAGAGAAGTCAGGACTAGTGGTCCTCAATCTTCAAAATGTTGTGAATCTTTAATATACAGCTCCACAACAATAATGTTATTTCATTGCAACTTCATAAATATAATTTTGCTATAGTCATGAATTGTAAAGTATATATCTTATAAACAAGATATATGATATGTGACACTTGTGAAAGGGTTGTTTGAACACTCAGAGGAGTCTCAATCGATGGTTTGAAAACCACTAATTTGGACACAATGGGGCTACTGCTGCCAATGTAGACTGTTTATCCAGTGTTGCTGATCAGAAGTCTCCGTACTTTGAAGGCAATGGGTTTTTCCAGAACAGGCTTCTTCTGAGTCCCCAAACATCTGTCAACACCTGTTCACCTTGGTGATGGTCACTGATGTATCAAATGACCATACTTAGTAAATTAGAGTAATACAGTTTTCTTTTCCACCCTAGAAAGTGGGGATTCTAAAAATATGTCTACTAGCTAAAAGCAGTAATGGTGCTCTTCCTAGGGTTCCTTACATAGTGTCCTCCTTGGATGTTCCTCTCTGATCTATACTCACCATCTATGCTGCTTCCTCTCATGAACAGCACATGTGATGATACTCAACCAATCTGATCTTCAGTCAGCAGAAATATACTAATTATATTTCCAATATGGCCCACTTGCTCATGATTCTGAGGCATAATCATACATGTTGTATTGCCAAACAAAATGACACTAATTGTCTAGTATATATTGAAGCATATTTTGTATGACTCTTTTCAGGAGTCTGTATATTCAATGATGAACACACCATCAGCAAATGAGTGAATTCTTGTGAGATGATGTCATCACAGAGGTATCCAATGGGCTAGAAAGAGAAAAGAGGGAACCAAACTCCCTTTCATAATTAAACCTTTTCTATAACAGCATTATTAAATTATTTTTATATGTAGGTCATATCCCTCCTGACCCATTCAATTTCTTCCAAATATATTCACACCTGGGGATTAATCTTCAGAAAATTATTTTGGGGAAAAACATGTGATTATTTCAACATCTATAGTAGTGTGGGGGCATTATTCTCCCTACGTCATGTACACTTAAGATCTTTAGATACCTCCTTCCCTGTGATAGCCTTGCAGCTCACTGAGTGACATGAGCATTTGATGATAAATGATACACAAACTTTGAAGCACCTTACCATATCCTGTTACCCATATCATGTTCAACATAGCAAGAACCACAAGTGAGTTGAAAAATACAAATACATTTTTTAGTGTCTTGAAGCTAAAATCCCCAAATTAATCAAAATATTATTTGGACTCTGTTACTTTATACCAGTGTTTTTTATAGTGTACAAGTTGCAGGCCTTTTCTGTGACCCTTTGCACAGGTTTACAGTGTCCTTTTACCATCTTCATCCTCCCCACTATCCTCCATTGCTATCAGATCTCCCCCCTGCTGCTGCACTTACTCTTCCAAAATATCTCCTATTTTTTAATGTCCCTTATTAAATTTATATTTTTACAATAGTCATTTTGAGTTTTACTTGTCTAACCTAATATATAGTATTTAACCATTCCATCCATTTTTTTGAAAACAAAGCCCTGCACTAATACACATAGATGAGAAATATATTTATCACTCTCTCTCTCTCTCTCTCTCTCTCTCTCTCTCTCTCTCTCTCTTTCTCTCTCTCTCTCTCTCTCTCTCTCTCTCTCTCTCCTTCTGTCTCTCATTTTTAAGGCATTCATCCAGTAGTTGACATCTTAAATCACTCCATAGCATGTATGTTTCATACAGTGAGGCAATCAGTATTGATGATATGGATATGTAGTGGTCCTTCTTAGATTTTTTTTTTTTTTTTGTGAACTTAAATCAGCCTGGGAAGATAGAATCTCAGATAAAGATCCTCCATCACATTGGCCTGTGGCCACACCTTAAGGAATGTTTTTTTTTTTTTGATGACTGTTGTTGAAGGATCTAGCTCTCTATGAATAGTGTCATATCCTATGAAGATGATGTACAGGGTACGGTGGGGACCGTGGAAGGTACTGAAAAGGATTTTTTTTGAAGAACTGAAGATCTATGTGGCATGAACAATTAAAGTGTCCTCTAATTTGTAAGTAAATTTTATACATACCTGTGTCCAGTATTCTGTCTACACATATTTCAAAATTAAAATTACCTCATCTATTTCATCCTGTTTTACTGCATTTAATCGATGAAATTACTTATAATCAGAAGTGCTGGTAAATTTTAAAAACCTTTAAAATATGACTGGGAGATATCAGGTTTTTTTTTTTTTTAATTTTATCAACTTTGTAAGCATGCCCAAGATCTATATTGTCCTCTTACATTCCAAAGAATCCATAATTCATGATTGCCATTGGTTTCAATACATGTCATTTAACCCTGTCAAATTCCAGGTTTGTTTGCATAAAAATAGTCCTCCTCTAACTGTGGGTTTTCATAAAGTGAAAATTGGTGTGCTATCCAGTGCGCAGCCTCAAAGAGTCTGACAATATTTATGATAAGAAGCACAGCTTAAAGATAACCAAGGGAAAGGGTAGAACATGAAAAATAACCACCATGGATGTTGTCAAGTCAGAAACCGAAGACTTTCTCAGAACGAAAATAAAAAATGAAACAAAACAAAACACAAACCAACCAAATAAATAAAAATTCAACAACCAAACAATAAAAACCATGCAAGGGTGAAATTCTTTGGCAGAATATTACTCAGATCATCAGGCCTTTCAGTTGGGATTTAATTTATTATTTCTAGGAGGCCATATGAAAAGGTAAATTCGAGATGCTGAACGTTTCTGAGTGTAACTAGGGAAGGAACCAGCCTGAGAGTGGTTCTATGATGTAAGCTGAACTAGGGTGATGTCACAGAGCACTGGCTGGAGGTTGCGCATCTATTCCACTTGGAGGCGCTAGAATCCATTCAAGGTGAGTTCACTATCTTCACAGTGGTGTGTCAAAGCCAGGTCATTTTTTCCCACAGGCTTTTGGTGCCTGGTCTGTATCAGGAGATAGAATCTTGACGACTAGGATATTTTTCTATGGGTAAGTACATTTATGAAGTAATTGGGACCCTCATAGCTACAGAAAGCTAAAAATTTTCTCTCCTACAGTGAGTTACTGTACATTCTACTTTCCCCATGTTTATTAGCAAGAGAGATGAATGGTCTAGGTTAGTTTATCTCCTGAATTTATTATCCTTGCTAACCATATCTAGATCACAATTCCACTAAAATGCCAACGCTCCTGTTTGTCCATGTACATGTTAGAAGTTATTAGTTCTAAAAGGCTGATATTGCCTCGACTTTTTGAGTTGTTCCTGAGTTCAGTGATGCAATGGCTTCATCGAATAATTCTGAAGCTGGGTCAGGAGATACAATAAAGAAGGACAGTGGTGTGCTGTGTCCCTGGGAAGATATTTGTGAATGCAAGAACTTAGCTCAGAGCATACAGGTACAAGAGAATCATGGTGACCCCTCTGACCCTTTTTTTTTTTCTCTTCTTCTTGATCATTGGGGGTAATAGTCATAGCACCACCTAAATTGACATAGAAATTCAAGGAGAGGATCCTCATCAGAGGCAAATTTACTCAGGGCTGAAGAAATAAATGTTGATCTGAGTATGTTATTCTGAGCTCTAGAGAATTACTTGTTAATTACACTATTTTTATTTCCTAGTTTCCCTTGTTTCTTTGTTTCTTTGTTTGTTTGTTTGCTTGCTTGGTTAATTTTATTTGAGTTTCTGTATGTTTAGATTTGGCTGTCAGGAAACTCACTGTGTAGACCAGAGTAGCCTTTATCTCACTAAGGTCTGCCTCACTCTGCCTCTTGAGTACTATGATTAAAGTTATGGGTCACCACCACTTCCTATTAACTTCTCCATTTGATTGTTTCTTTTGTTATTTTTTGTTTGTATTTCTGTTTTGTTTGTTTTTCGTTTGATTTTCGTTTGTTTTCTTTTACTTGATGTTGTTGTTGTTGTTGTTGTTGTTGTTGTTGAGACAGGGTTCCTCTCTATAGCACTGACTGCCCTGGAACTCACTTTGTAGACCAGGCTGGTCTCTAATTTAGAAATCTGCCTGTCCTTGCCTTCTGAGTTCTGGGATTAAATGCGTGTACCACCATGGCTGACTTATTAACTTCTTATTTTTATAAAATTAATTTTAGGAGCTCAAAACTTTTTAGCATAATCTTCTTCACCTGCTCAGAAGTTCTCTTAGAGAAGAGTCTTGGTCCAGCATTCACTCCCAACCCATAACCATTGCCCATCAGGAATTCATATATATGACAGAGGCAACAGCATTGTGTCTGGTTTAAACGGGCAAGATCTTCAGTCCCAGGCAATGAGCAAGTATGTTATTTGAAGGGAATGGAAGCCACAAGACAGTGTGATCTACCACAACAGGTCTACAGCCAGGTAGAAGACAATAACTCTGAAGAGTCTGAGCATGACATCACTCAAGAAGAAGAGTAGGAGGAAGCCTTCTTCCCAGGCCCTGGGGAATATTGTTGGCTGCAGAATTTCTCATGGGTGGAAGGAAGGTAATGAGCCTGGAAGGCCATCATTCTAGGTCAACTGCCAACAAACCCTTCTCTTTATTTGGTGAAGTATGACGGAATTGACAGTGTCTACGGACAGGAGCTCCACAGCGATGAGAGGATTTTAAATCTTAAGGTCTTGCCTAACAAAGTAGTTTTTCCTCAGGTGAGGGATGTCCACCTCGCCAGCGCCCTGGTTGGCAGAGAGGTACAACACAAATTAGAGGGGAAAGATGGCTCTGAGGACAACTGGAGTGGGATGGTGCTAGCCCAGGTGCCATTCTTACAGGACTATTTTTACATTTCCTACAAGAAGGATCCGGTCCTCTACGTCTATCAGCTCCTGGATGACTACAAGGAAAGTAACCTCCACATCATTCCAGAGACCCCTCTGGCTGAGGCGAGATCAGGTGATGACAATGACTTCTTAATAGGTTCCTGGGTGCAGTACACCAGAGATGATGGATCCAAAAGGTTCGGAAAGGTTGTTTACAAAGCTCTAGCCAATCCTACTGTGTACTTTATCAAATTTCTTGGTGACCTCCATATCTATGTCTATACTCTGGTGTCAAATATCACTTAAATTGAAAAAAATCACAAAGTACAGAAATGTAAACTTATAGGATTGAAAAAAAAAGTTTGTTTTCCTGTGTTGGGTACCTATGGGTCTTTGACAACCTCAGTATCTTTGTCAATAAAATTTGTTTTGTTCTAAAAATTAATACGTGTGACATGACATGCTTTTAGTGAACACATTGTTGGAAGAGATGGACTATGTTGGAAAGAACATCAAAGGAAGATGAAAGTTGCAACGCAGGCTGTGAACAGTGCATACATCTAATATCACACAGGCTAAAATGGACAGGACTTAGCTTCTGTGGTCTGCATAGTGAGCAAGGAATTGGAGATATGACTTAGAGGAGCAGGGATGGCAGCAAAAGATGGATGTGTAGGAAGTAAGGGAGAAAGACAGGACATAGATAGAATCTCTGGTGTGAAGTCTGAGGGAGAAACAACAAGTTGGGGAAAGAGTGATAGATAAAAGGAATGTGGCCTTGTTACACAAAGTGCAACCCAGAAAACTGATCCAAAGAGAGTCAGAAATCAGACAACATAAGTTTTCATTTGAATAATGAAACCAAATGAAACTTGTCTCTCATTTTAAGATTTATTATCTTTATTTATATGGGTGGGAGTAGGGCATGAGCTTGAGAGTATAGGTGACCACAGAGACATGAGTTGTCAGATCCCATGGAGCTAGCATTAAAGCTGATTGTTAACCATTGGATATGAATTCAAGAAAACAAATCCAGTTTTTTTGCGGTACAAAAGTGCTCTTGACAACATGGTCATCTCTCTATTCCCATTAAGATATCTTTTTAAGAAATCCAATATTAACATGCAGAAAAGAGACCAGGTAGAAGTTAAGAAAGATTAAATTGATGGTGAGCTTTAAATACAATAAAGGACACACAAAGGACTAGAGGACACTGAGGGACAAATGAATTCTAAGATGAAGATCTCAAAATGTGAAGCAGGAGACCCAGGAAAAATAGAAATGTTGTGCAAATAGTTAAAATTGGGCATATCCACATTAGGTTCTTTGGTTTCTTAACAAATAGCAAGCCGATATGGTCAAAGAGTAATTTAAAAGAGAAAATGAATAAACTGTGAGATAATATATGGTGGGGCGTGGATCCTGAGTTCTTTCCCTGTGCACTCTTTGCCTGGGATGAATCCTGTGATCTTTTGGAGGTCTCTGTTGAGTGCCCCAGATGACCATCAAAAAGCTCCCACACTGGCCTGTTCCCCTGGCTCTCCTCCAAACATCTGACTCCAACATACCTATGTACCATTTCAGCCTGTCTATTCCCTGGAAATTCCTGTCTCAAATTTATGTGTGACCTCATTCACATAAAACAGTGAAGGTGTACTCAATGCATATGTGCTGATCTCTTTTCTATGCCTGTTCTCATGGGTTTCAAACTCTATGAGGTTGCCCAATATGTTGGTCACTACTCCTGAGTAGCCCCTGTGCTTCATGGGGGTCTTAATGGGTCCCATATGCACTCTGAGTGTTTCTTTTGTTTGTTTGGTTGGTTGGTTTTATTGTTCTTGTTTTTTTTGTTTGCTTTGTTTTGTTTGTTTGTTTGTTTTTTGTTTGTTTGTTTTTGTATTGTTTTTTTGTTTTTGTTTTTAGTCAGGCTGGTCATGGACTCAATCATTTGTGTTTTTTCTCTAGAATAAGTTTGAATGCCAAATGACTTGAAAATACTCTCTATTGTTGATTAATTTTGATATCTGGGAGAGTTTCTATGCTAGCTGGATGTCTTAATTAGGGTTTCAATGCTGTAAAAAACCACTATGACTAAGACAACTCATTAGAAACATTTCATTAGGGCTTTTCAACATTTCATTGCCGTTTCAGAGGTTCAGTCCACTATCATCAAGGAAGTGAACATGCAAGTGTCTGGGCATATGTAGTGGTGGAGAGGAAGCTTAGAGTCTTCTGCATGCAGGGATGTTGTCTTCCACACTGAGCAGAGCTTTAAAGCCTCACAGTGATATGCTTCCTCCAAAAAGGCCACACCCACTCCTACAAGGCCACACCTCCTCATAGACCAACTTCATTCATAGTGCCATACTGGTTTCATAGCAACTTGACAAGATCTAGAGTCTTGAAAGAGGAGGAGCCTCAGTTGATAAAATGGCTCATTAAGATCAAGCTGTTAGGAATTTTCTTAATTGGTGGGAGAGGACCCAGTTCATTGTGGGTGGTGACACCCTTGTGGTGGTAGTCTTGTGCTCCTTATGGAAGCAAGACTTAAGGAGCATGTCACTAAGCATCACCATTCCATGGCCTATGCATGAGCTTCTGGCTCCAGGAACCTGTGTTGTTTCAGTTTCTTTCCCAACTACTTTGCTGATGAACAGCAATGTGGAATATAAGCTGAATAAAACTTTTGCTATGGAATTAGCTCTTTGGACATGGTATGTCCTTACAACAATAGAAACCTTAAGTAAGAAAATTTCTTAGAGAAACAAAATATCTAATAGTACCACTGTCACTTATCCTATAAGGACAAATAATGTGTAGATGTTTTATTTTAATATAAAGGTAAGATATTCTCATGTATATAATGACATGCAATTGTTGTAGTTTGCTTCTTTCTCACACTGAAGAATACTAACATCAAACATAACTTGGGAATATAAGGGTTATTAGCTTACATGTTACAGACTATTACCAAGGAAGGCAAAACAGGAACTTGAAGCATTACCAGGAAAGAGTGCTTATTACTTGACCCTATTTTAGTCATTGTTCTATTGCTGTGAAGAGACATCATGGATAAAACAACTATTATGAAACAAAGCATTAACTGGGGGCTTGATTACACTTACAGAAGTTTAGTCAAACATCAAGTCAGTGACCACAACACTGGAGCAATAGAGAACTATTGATCCTTAGACAGAAACAGATATTCTGCCATTACATTGGTTTCTTGAAAACTCAAAGACCACCCTTATTGACACAACCACTTCCTCCAATGAAGCCACATCTTCTCTCATTCCTTCTAATCCTTAAACACACTGCCAATCCCTGGTGACTAAATATCCATATATATGAATCTATAGGGGATATTCTTATTCAAACCACCAAAAATCATGTGGCTTGATCGAATATTTTATTTTAAATACAGAGTAAAAGCTTTCCTTTTATAAATGACTACTGATGAGCTTTCCCACAGTTGCCTACCCTCACACATCGACCATCAAGGAAGAAAATGTCCCATAGACTTACCCAAAAACCAAGTGAATAGAGACAATTCTTCAATTGTTCTTTCTCCTAAGGTGACGCTAGATTGTCAAGTTGGAGATAAATAAAATCCCAGCACATTAAGGTTTATCCTGCTCCATAACCCACACAAACATTACTCATCACAATCTCCTCCTCCTGCCTAGGTATAGACCCACTTCCCTCCATGGCAGAAGTGAAGGGTAAGTACCTCCAACAGCAAGAATACTCAATAATAGGTGACAAGTAGTGAATATGTCTTATAGCCTCACAACACCTACATTCTAATGTGTGTTACACTTTCTGGGAGACACCCCAGTCTGTCCAACTTCATGCCAACTCAGCTTTGACCAGAAAAATTCTCATCAAGAAATCCAATGACTTTTAATTGATTTCTTTCTCCTGAGGGAATGGAGTGTTACCCCTTCATGGATGTTTTGGTGTCTGATTCATAAGTAATAAAACCCACTACTATTAACAGCTAAATCACAGGTGCTATGACAAATAACAACTCACATGAGAAGCATCACATTTGGTTAAGCCTTTTCAGAAGTTTTATTGGAGTTTGATTTATATACTAAATAAATCCATTGATTTATTTATTTTTAAGTGTGTAATTTAATGATTCTAAACACATCTCACTACTGTCATTTTTCACTCATTTTCTGGTACTTCATATGATATTGAAATCTACTAAAATACAATAGTGAATTCAAAAGAAAGACCAGTGGTGTGGGTAGCAGCAAAGTTCTTGAGTCTCAGAGACAACAGATACCATGGCTGAATATTCCAACCACAACAACTAGGTAACATTGGTTCTACACTTAGCATGCTGTTTCTAGAAAAAAAAAATTAATGAATTAAGGAATGTTTCCTCTGAACCTGACATGTTACTATCACAAATGAAAGAAGGATCCATGATCACATGAATATGAAAGGGGCATGAAGCAGCACAATTGTTCAACTTATTGGCAGCTAGTCAGCATTAACACAAGAAGGGACCAAAGACAATAAACAGCTTTGAAGACATGTCCAAATGACCCCGTTCATTTACAAGTTTCTTACCCATTCCATGCACACCCATTGATTGATTAACTCATTGATTAAAGCCCTCAGGTTCCAATCACTTTTCAGAGTGCATATTGTACTACCTATGAACATTGTACTGTGGACCAAAGCCTTCATCAAAGACCCATGACTGACATTTCAAAACAATTTAACCACAGAATTCTTTATTTGAAACAAAGTGATAGGATCCATCTATCTCTTCAAGGATATCTCTGTTTGGTTCAAAAAGGAGAAAAATGCAATCCAAGTTCAGGATCTTGATCCCTTATCCATGCATCTTAAACCCATACGGGCTAGCCAGAATGTAAGGTCAGAAGTCTAAACTTCACCTATACTACAACTAACTCTTAAGATATCTAGCAATCTCCAGTTCCTTTCTGGTACTTACCCACACCAAGTCTGCATTAAGGAATATGGTCTAGTGTGAGATAGTGCCAGCAGTTAATTGCAAAATCCCACTATGAGTTGAGTTTTATATATACTGAGACATCTGTAATATAGACACACATGCATATTCACAAATACTCACAGAAAGAGGCAAGAAGTAGAGGAGCTGAAACTTAGAAATCCTCAAGGAAGAGAATGAAAATCTTGTAAGGCACAGAGGTAAGAGAAAAACTGTGTCTTTCTGCACAAAATCAGGCCATTCTGTCTTCCATCACTGAACGGGAAGGCTCACTATCCCTTATCGCTATTTGATAAGGTATAGACAGTTGATGAAGGATGAATAGTAAGTTTTCATTAAAGGTATTGACTTTGAAATTTATAGATTGTTCATGCTCTACTGGAAGCCAGATGTCCAAGAGTTTATGGGAAACACAAATGATTTGAAGGGGTTGTAACAAAGGGGAGAAGACGAGATATGAAGTTGGCAGGAGGAGTTAGGTGGGAATGGGCCAGGTTTTGTTCTGGGAGGAGTTACTAAAATAATTGGAAAGTAAATTCCATCAAAATATTTGTATGCAATTCTCAAGGTATTAAGGAAAGTAGTTCTTAATATACCATGGACTGAACACACACAGACCACTTATATTGCCATCTTCTAAATAACAAATTCTTATAGAGCAGTTTCATTACATTGAGGGCAAAAGTCATCCAGAGGTTATTTAAAATAAAGAAGAATCTAGGGAGATGGCAACAGGGGTAAAGCCAAGTGTTTGGTCAAACATTCACCTACAACACCAGTGCTTAGGAATTGGAGTGGCAGAGACAGAAGAATGACTGTGGCTTCCTGAATGTCAGCCTCACTTCTAGCTCAGCAAGAAACCCTGTCACAAGGGGAAAATTAGGGAGTGAAGTAGCAGAAACAGTATACCCTTCCCTATCCTCTCGACTTACCTGTATAATTCTGTATGCATACACACATTAATATGATAACTGTATAAAAGAGGTTACTTTGCATAAATTATAGGTAAAAGCAATGTTGTTTTAACCTAGAGACCTGAAGACTTTTATATATTAATGGTCCTGGAGAAACTCTCCAGATATAGAGGATTGATATATCTTCTTCCTGTGCAAAGGAAACCTAAGTTAAGTGTGTGTGTCAGTGAATTTAAACACCTTTCTTCCTCTAGATTCCTATTTATACCACAGAATGGTCTGTAAATAATTAAAATATGAAAATAAGACTTTTTCAGGGTGTTGCCTTCTTTTAAAATCATATTTATAATATTTTACTAAATCGATGGGAAATCTTCAGCTCCAAGGAACAATGGATTCAATACTGTTGACTTCTATATTATCCCATTATGAATAGGAATTAATTATACATCAACATTTCCCACGATTTGAACTAAATCAGGAATAAGGGATATGTTTCCATAAAAAATAAGTAATGCCAATATCGTTAATCAAGTAGAATTGTGTGTGTGTGGGGTGGGGTGGGGTGGGGTTAGGATGCCTTTGGATTATTTGAGAATGATGACTGATCAGAAATATGTTATGCAAATAACCCTAACCTGAGAGAAATGAAAGTAATGATATAAACTATACTACCAAGTGTCATGGCCACGTATTAGTTGATATCATTTTCTTTTTCATTCCTTTATTCGTTTGAATAATTGTGTGCCACAGATGATCACACGTTCAAATGTGTTAGTTTTCCGGGTGATGGGCTGTTTAGAAAGAATTAGGAGTTGTTTTATTATTAAAGGAGATTTGTCACAGAGCCTTGAAATATCAAAAACCCATCAGACTCTCTCTATCTCTCTCTCTTTCTCTCTGTCTCTCTCTCTCTCTCTCTCTCTCTCTCTCACTCTCTCTCTCTCTCTCTCTCTCTCTCTCTCCCTCTTTCATTACTCTCTGCCATCTCCATCATAAGTTGTTCGCTCTCAACTACTGCTCTACATGTTTTGCCTCTGTTTTGCTATGGTGTCTACCATGATATCCTGGACTTGCCCTCTGGACCTCTAAGACCACAATTAAATGTTTCCTCTTATAAGTTGGTTTGGTCATGATGTCTCTCACAGCAATAGAACAGTAACCAAGACATACATACTCCTGTTTATTTTTTGAAACATTCTTTATTTCTTTCATTAAAGTTATCTTTTGTCCATTGAACAGTTTTAAGAATAATGTTAATGGGCCCAAATAAATAGTGCCAATAGGTGTGGCACTCTCAGGAGGTGTGAAATAGTTTCTTGAGGTGTGACATTGGTGGAGTAGTTGGGACACTGATGGAGATGTGTCTTTGTTGAGTTGGTGTGATCTTGTTGGAAGAAATGTAACAATGTGGTGGTAGGCTTGGAGGTCTGCTCTCCTTAAGCAATCCCCAGTTTGACACAGTCTCCATCTGCTTCCTGTATATCAAGACCTAAAACTCATCTCCTTCTCCAGCACTTTGTCTGTCTGAAGGCTACCATGTTTCCAGCCATGACAATAATGGAGTAAACCTCTGAAAAGAATTTACAAAGTGTTCAAGATTTACTATGATCCTGGTGACACTTCATGGCAATAAAACCCATACTAATACTCACATAAACACTCAAAAACACATTTGATGTTTTGTGGGAACAGACTTTAAGGCCCTCTGCCTACTGCCTGGAAGCTATTCATTTCCAAGCAGCTATCAGATGAAGATATAGAACTCTCAGCTCCAAATGAACCATGCCTGCCTGGATCCTGACATATTCTTACCTTGATGATAATGGACTGAACTTCTTAACCTGTAAGCCAGCCCCAATTAAATGGTTTTCTAATAAAACATGCATTGATAAGTGTGTCTGTTTACAGCAATAAAATCCTAACACACACATGTACATATACACCTAGATATACTGAGTCACAGACACACACACATGGAAACATTCACACACACACACACACACACACACACACACACACACACACACACACACACACACACACACACATGCCTATCTGATGTGCATAATAATAATGTGCAGTCTAGGGTCCTGGGCAATTTGATTGGACCAGGCGCTGTGTTCCACTCACCAGAGGTCTTAGGATCCCGTGGAGGAACCTGTGTGGGTCCTTGTGGGTGTCCACAGAATCCAACAGTCCAGGGACCATGGTGCTCCCTTGATCTACTTCTGTTGTCCAATTGCTCTGGCTAGGATTTCAAGTGATATATTGAATAGATAGGAAGAAAGTGGGCAGCCTTTTCTAGTCCCTGATTTTAGTGGGATTGGGTTTAGTTTCTCTCCATTTAGTTTGATGTTGACTACTGTTTTGCTATATACTGCTTTTATTATGTTCAAGTATGGGCCTTGAATTCCTGATCTTTCCATGACTTTTATCATGAATGGGTGTTGGATTTCCTTAAATGATTTCTCAGCATGTAAGGAGATGATCATGCGGTTTTTGTTTTTCAGTTTGCTTATATAGTGGATTACGTTGATGTGTTTCCTTATATTAATCCATCCCTGCATCCCTGGGATGAAGCGTATTTGATCATTATTGATGATCTTTGTGATATGTTCTTAGATTCAGTTTGCATGGACTTTATTGAATATTTTTTGCATCAATATTCATAAGGGGAATTGGTCTGAAGTCCTCTATTTTGTTGGGACTTTATATGGTTTAGTTATCAGAGTAATTGTGGTATCTATAGAATGAATTGAATAGGGTACGTTCTGTTTCTATTTTGTGAAATAGTTTGAGAACAGTTGGAATTAGTTCTTTTTTGAAGGTCTGATAGAACTCTGCACTAAACCCATGTGGGCTGTCCTGGGCATTATTTGGTTGGGATATTATTAGTGACTGCTTCTTTTTCTTTAGGGGATATGGGGCTGTTTAGATCTTTATTCTTATCTGGATTTAACTTTGGTACCTGATTTCTGTCTAGAAAATTGTCCATTTTGTCCAAGTTTTCCAGTTTTATTAGTATAGCCTTTTGTAGTAGGATGTGATGATGCCTAGGATTTCCTCAGGTTCTGGTCTTATGTCTCCCTTTTCATTTATGATTTTGTTAATTAGGATACTATCCCTGTGCCCTCAAGTTCATCTTGCTAATGGTGTATCTATCTTGATACTACTTTCAAAGAACAGGCTCCTGGTTTGGTTGATACTTTGAATAGTTCTTTTTGTGCCCACTTGGTTGATTCCAGCACTGAGTTTGATTATTTTCTGCTATCTACTCCCCCTTGTAAATTTGCCTCCTTTTGTTCTAGAGCTATTAGGTGTGCTGTCAAGCTCTTTGTGTGTGCTCTCTCTTGTTTCTTTTTGGTGGCACTCAGAGCTGTTGGTTTTCTTTGTGGGACTACATTCATTGTGTCCCATAATTTTGGGTATATTGTCCCTTCATTTTCATTAAACTCTAAAAAGTGTTTAATTTCTTCTTTATTTCTTCCTTGACCAAGTTATCATTGAGTAGAGTTTTGTTCAGCTTTCACATGAATGTTGGCTTCCTATTATTTATGTTGTTATTGAAGATCAGCCTTCCTCCATGGTGATGTGATAGAGTGTATGGGATACTTTCAATATTTTTGTTGAGTCCTGTTTTGTGACTGATTATATGGTCTATTGTGGAGAAGGTACCATGAGGTGCTGAGAAGAAGTAATATGCTTTTATTTTACGGTAAAATGTTCTGTAGATATCTATTAAATCCATTTGTTTCATAAATTCTTTTATCTTCAATGTGTCTCTGTTTAGTTTCTATTTCCCCAATCTTTCTATAGATAAGAGTGTGTTGTGAAGTCTCCCTCTATTATGGTGTGCAGTGCAATGAGTGATTTGTGCTTTACTAAAGTTTCTTTAAAGAATGTGGATGCCATTGCATTTGGAGCATAGATATTCAGAATTGAGGGTTCATCTTGGAAGATTTTGCCTTTCATGATCATTAACTGTCCCTTCTTGTCTTTTTTGATAACTTTGGGTTGGAAATTGATTTTATTCTATATTAGAATGGCTACTCCAGCTTATTTCTTCAGACCATTTGCTAGGAAAATTGTTTTCCAGCCTTTTACTCTGAGGTAGTGTATGGTTTTGTCCCTGAGGTGGGTTTCTTTTATGCAGCAAAATGTTGTGTATTGTTTATATAACCAGTCTGTTAGTCTATTTGTTTTTATTGGTGAATTGATTCCAGATTAAGGCAACTTCAGACCAACTTCTTTTATGCATATCAATGCAAAATACTCAATAAAATTCTCCCCAAACTAAAAGGGCTATTAGGTCATTTTCTGATAGTCAAAACTGCAATGAGAACTGCCAGTTTTCCTAGTGTCACTGGCTAATTGCTCTTAGATAGTAACTAGGCTTTCTCCTATTCAGAGCACATTCCAAGAAGTTGTATAACAATTAACCAAAGGTCATCAGAAGGGAACTAATGATTTATTATAGGTTCTAGGGTAAAAGATAAAATATTGATTGGTTTTACCTATACAAAACTTCACTAATATCATAGTTATGGTTTGATACCTTCAGTGAACCTGTTGATCTGAGACAGTTGATGAACTTTGTAACATGAGGTCATGTATTCTGAAATATTTATAAGTGCTGAGGACAAGAGACGAGGAAAATCGAGAGAGAAATTTTTTTTTTTTTTTGCCTTTCTCCACTTAGACTATTTTTTTTTTCCTTTTACTCACTTAGAAGAATTTTTCCCTTTCCGCACTTAGGATCTTTCTGCTTTTGCCCTTATATAACTTTCATAAAAATATTTTTATAACTTAGTAATAACTTCTATAATCACTTCTCTAAATCCCTTCTCTTCCAGTGACATCTGGCTTGTTGGCTCAAAGATAGAGCCCAGCAATTCCTGCTGAGCTAGAAAAAAGTCTGCATTGCTTAATCCTCCTCTGTTAGGCTACAGGTGTTAATCACCTAAGCCAGCCTACCCTCAGAATGACCAAGTACTTTTTAGAAGTTATCATCAGCATTTCAGTACAATTTGAGAGCTAGAAAGCCCTGAGACACTTCTATTTTAAAGCCATTGCCAGGGTCCTACTCTGTGACTCCACTGCTATCCCGGCTCAGAGCAATCCTGGACCTCAAACTCTAGTATAGAGCAGTAGTGATAAAAAAAAAAAAAAACCTACATGGTATTGATACAGAGACTGACAGATGGATCAGTGGACTAGAACTGAAGAAGAACCAGAAAGAAAACCACACATTTATAGACACTTGATATTTGGAAAGAAGCAATATATATATATATATATATATATATATATATGATGGAAAAAAGAAAGGATTTTCAATAAATGGTGCTGTTCTAATTTGCAGTCTGTATGTTGAAAAATAAAAATAAATCCATACTTATCACCTTGCACAAAACACAGTTTCAAGTTGATCAAGATTATCAACATAAAATAAGATCCACTGAATCTAATAGAAGATAAACTCATTGACACAGAGAGGGAAATGTCCTAAAAACTACTCCCATGTCTCATGCTCTAAGATCATCAATTCATAAATGTGACCTCATGAAACTGGAAAGCTTCTGTAAGCAAACCATATAGGCAATGGGACTAATCATCAAC
Source organism: Mus musculus (assembly GCF_000001635.26). Classification (NCBI taxonomy): domain Eukaryota; kingdom Metazoa; phylum Chordata; class Mammalia; order Rodentia; family Muridae; genus Mus; species Mus musculus. Next base: position 8,900,133 of record NC_000087.7, on the reverse strand, counting down.
CTACAGACTGGAGAAAAAAATCTTAACTAACCTCACATCTGATAAAAGGCTAATATCCAAAATATATAAAGAACTCAAGAAACGAAATAAACCAATCAAATATGGGGTATATATCTAAATAGAGATGTCAAGACAGAAGAATCTAAAATGGCTAAGGAACACTTAAAGATATGTTTAAAGTCCTTAGTGCTCAGGTTAATTCAAATCAAAACAACCCTGAGATTGTACTTTACACCAATCAAATTGGCTAAGATCAAAACCTCAGATGACAGCACATGTTCGTGAAAATGTGGAGAAAAAGGAACACTCCTCAACTGCTGGTGGGACAGAAGCAGGTACAACTTCTCTGGAATTCAGTGTGGAGATTCCTCAGAACATTGGAAATAGGTCTACTTGAAGACCCAGATGTACCACTCTTGGGCATATACCAAAAAGATGTCCCACCATGCCCCAAGGCACATGTTTTTCTATGTTCATAACAGCCTTGTTTATTATAGCTAGAAGCTGAAAATAACCCAGATGTCCCAAAACAGAAGAATGGATACAGAAAATGTGGCTCATTTACACAATGAAATACTACTCAGCTATTAAGAAACGAAGACATCCTGAGTTTTTCAGGCAAATGGATGTAACTCGGAAATATCATTCTGAGTAAGGCAACTCAGAACCAAAAGGACATGCATGGTATATCCTCATTAATAAGTGGATATTAACCAAAAAATTGCAGAACACCCTGTATTCATTCCGCAGAACTTAAAAAAGTTATCAAGCCACAAGTCCCAAGTGAGGACACCTCAATCCCACTTGGAAGGGAGAAAAAGAAATCACAGAGTGGGTGGGGGTGGTGGGAGGGTCTCAAGTGGGGATGGGGACCAGGAGTACTAGAGAAGAACATGATCAGGTATTGGTTAGAAAAAAAAAAAAAACTGAAGCCCTGAGGTACAGCAGAAAGAATGAAAACAGGCAACCTATGGAGGTATGGCGTTGGGGACCTCCCAGAATGTACCAGAGCCCTGGGAGGTGAGAGACTCTCAGGACTCAAATGGAGGTATCTTAGATGAAATGCCCTACAGTGGGGAGTAGGAACTTGTAGATGGGAAGCAGGAACTTGTAGAATCCACATCCAGTAGAAAGATAAGGAAGGCATGAAGTGAGTGATGGGGTTGCCATCCCACGTCAAAAGCTCTGACCCAGAACTATTCCTGTCAAAAAGAACTTCAAGAACAAAAACAGAGAAGAGCCTGATGGAAATGAGGTCCAGTGAATGGATCAAGGTGGGGCCCAGCTTGGGGAAAGGCCCCAAGGCCTTACACTACTACTGAGGCTATGAAGTGCTCACAAAAGGGGGCCTATTATGACTGTACCCGAATGACCCAAAAAGCAACTGGAAGAGTCAGGTGCAGATATTTACACCCAACCAATGGACAGAAGCTGCTGATCCCTCTGGTTCAATGAGGGAAAAGCTGGAAGAAGCTGAGGAGGAGTGCAACTCTGTATGAGGACAAGCAGTCTCATTTAACCCGGATCTCCAAGACCTCTCTGACACTGAGCCACCAATCAGGCAAAATATACAAGCTGACATGATGCCCCAAACACACATACAGCAGAGGACTGCCAGGTCTGGGTTTAGTCAGAGAAGATGCACCAAACCCTCAAGAGACTGGAGGCCACAGACAGTCTCTTGGGTAGTTCTGGTGAGATGGGGGTTGAAGACAATTTTGTGGAATTGGTGGGCGGTGGTATGGAATGTGGAACAATCAGAGGGGGGACCTAGAGGGGTATAACACCTGGAGTATGAAGAAAAGATTAAATAAATCAAAAAAGATAAATAAATAAATAAATAAATAAATAAATAAATAAATAAATAAATAAATTCTTAATGAACACTGGCTTTTAAAGGTTTCTTTCTTTTGAGTACATTCTCTCTCTCTCTCTCTCTCTCTCTCTCTCTCTCTCTCTCTCTCTCTCTCTCTTTCTCTCTCCCTTCTCCTTTTCCTTCTCTTCCTATTTCTCACTTGCTGCTTTGCTCCAGAATATTTATCAACAGTAACCTATTATTCTACCTATGTTTAGAAGGGGTGAGTCTCTGCCTCTTTAAGGTATCTAAGGGAGTTTTTTTTTTCCTACAAAATTAAAATGAGAGTATTGTCCTGGAAATTTCCCAATGCTTGTTTTGTAGTGTGTAGCACTTTCCTGATACTTCCAGAGGAGTTCCTATTAATTGAAAATTTTGTGTCTGTGTATCAGAGGGAGAACAATAAATGGAGAAAGAGAGGATAAGGTGGGAGTACTCATTGTTTTTTAATTGCTGAGAAATAATCTATGCACTAGACACACCAGTGCTTTGGTCATTTCCCAGATAAAACACCTGCTTTTAGCTATCAAGGATTACAAACAAATATAGTAAAAATATGTAAGTATATTTTTTGTGAGAATATGTTTTCCATTGATTTAATTATCAGAAATAATATTTTTCAGTCCTGTACTTAATTTGTTTAGCCCCTAGATATGAATCCCTGAAATATGTGTACTTGGGCTTTTGAAATATATTGAGATAGCTATCCAGGCTCTATTCTAATCTATCAGAACAATGTATGTCAGTTATAATAAGTATATAATATCCCTAACATAATTACAGAATAATATATAGATAAAGCAAGACATCAAACTTTATCCCTTAGAGATGACCAGACAAAGATAGCTGATAATAAATAACTCTGAAAAGATAGTTAATAAAATTTATATTTGTCCACTTTGTTGAAGTAAAACTCCTCTGCACAGATATTTCTTTCAATATATAGAATAGAGGTCCTAACTGTCACAGGAACAGATATATATAGTTTGTCAAAGAATTCTTTACAGGATTACAAAAGAGGTCGAATATAAATGACATAGTCTTTAGTTGAATTGACCTTTTATAAATAGAAATTTGACAAAAAATCATATTTACTCTATGGGTGCTTTCAAAAATAGAATGGTTTGCATGGAACAAGTTAGTATTGGAAGGATTAGAAGTTCGAAGCTATCCTTGGTTACATACTAAGTTGGGGCCAGCCTAGGCTATATGACATCCTGTCTGAAAATATGAAATTACTGGAACCAGTAGTTTATCTTTATGAATCCTATACTTTGGAGACTGAATCATGAGCAATATCAGAAGTACAAGGTCTATCAGTACCAGAAAGTATAAAAAGAATTTCCCCAAACAAAAATAATTTAAGAGTTATACTTAGGGGCATGATTATGTTGCCAGGGAATAAAAGCACTTTGAGTTTAGAATGGTCAGTAATGAGGAGTGAGTATTGCTCTTACACAGGACTCACATTGGTTAGCTCACAGTCACCTTTACCTTGAGCTTCAGGAGGCCTCTGGCACCTGTGGGCATGTGGATTTCCTTACATACATATGTACGTACGAACACATACACACACACACACACACACACACACACACACACACACACACACATTTACATAATAGGGAAAAGTACTTTGCTTTATCTATCAGTTTAAAGGAAGTTTGAGTTGAATGTACTTAAAAGAGGTGCCTCATAACCAAAGTATGAAATCTGCTAGTCTTCCACAAATTAGGGGACTCAGAACCACTACTCAAATAAATTACACCCTATAAAATCAAATAACCCCATTTAAAAATGGGGCTCAGAACTGAACAATGATTTCTCACCCGAGGCATACCGAATGGCAGAGAAGCACCTGAAAAAAATGTTCAACATCTTAATCATCAGGGAAATGCAAATCAAAACATCCCTGAGCTTCCACCTCACACAAGTCAGAATAGCTAAGATCAAAAATTCAGGTGACAGCAGATGCTGGCGCAGATGTTGAGAACGAGGAACACTCCTCCGTTGTTGGTGGGATTGTAAGCTTGTACAACCACTCTGGAAATCAGTCTGGCTTTTCCTTAGAAAATTGGATATAGTACTACCAGAAGATTCAGCAATACCTCTTCTGGGCATATATCCAGAAGATGCCCCAACCGGTAAGAAGGACACATGCTCCACTATGTTCATAGCAGCCTTATTTATAATAGCCAGAAGCTGGAAAGAACCCAGATGCCCCTCAACAGAGGAATGGATACAGGAAATGTGGTACATTTACACAATGGAGTACTACTCAGTTATTAAAAAGCATGAATTTATGAAATTCCTAACCAAATGGATGGACCTTGAGGGTATCATCCTGAGTGAGGTAACCCAAACACAAAGAATCTCTCACTATATGTACTCAGTGATAATTGGATATTAGCCAAGAACCTTAGGATACCCGATACAAGATATAATTTGCTAAAAACATTAAACTCAAGAGAACGAAGACCAAAGTGTGGACACTTTGCCCCTTCTCAGAATAGGAAATGAAACACCCATGGAAGGAGTTACAGAGACCAAATTTGGAAGTGTGACGAAAGGATGGACCATCTAGTGTATGCCATATCCAGAGAACCATCCCCTGATCAGCTTCCAAATGCTGACGCTATGGCATACACTAGCAAGATTTTGCTGAAAGGACCCAGATATAGCTGTGTCTTGTGAGACTATGTCAGCGCCTAGCAAACACAGAACTGGATGCTCACAGTCAGCCATTGAATGGATCACAGGGCCCCCAATGAAGGAACTAAAGAAAGCATCCCATGAACTAAGGGAACTGCAACCCTATTGGTGTAACAACAATATGAACTAAGCAGTAACACGGAGCTCCTGTCTCAAGCTGCATATGTATCAAAAGATGGTCTAGTCGGCCATCACTGCAAAGAGAGGCCTATTGGACTTGTACACTTTATATGCCCCAGTACAGGGGAACTCCAGGGCCAAAAAGGGGGAGTAGGTGGGTAGGGGAGTGGGGTGGGTGGGTATGGGGTACTTTGGTATAACATTGGAAATGTAAATGAGCTAAATACCTAATAAAAAATGGAAAAAAATAAATTACACCCTAGACATGTGCAGCCATGAGGTCCACTGGTAAACTGTGGATAGAGATCAATGGTAGAGCTATTGGATTATGTAAGGGGAGGCTTAAATAAAACTGAGAGAGTCACAGTCTCATGTGATATAAGCTGGCTTTTGTTTGTGTGTTGGTATTATATAGTATTATAATCCTTACTTGCTTTCGAGATATATTCCATATAGTTCAGACTGTCCTTTATCTCACTTAATAGCTCAATATGACTATGAACCACTGATCCTCCTGCTTTCATTTTCCAGAACAGCTAGTATTAAAGAGAGGTACCAGCATGCCCTACTTGATAAAGTTTTAGAGATAAAACCCAAGGCTTCATGCATGAGAATAAAGTACTCTACCAAATCTTCTTCGGCAGCTGCAAGCCTTCCTGTTAAGGATAAGTCCAAGACAACATTTCTTACCCTTAACACATCATGCCTATGGCTATAATCATTAATGTCCTCTTCTGTCTAATTCAATATCAACTTCACACAAGCCAGAACCATTTGAGAATATTGAATTTCAATTGAGAAAATAACCCCACCAAACTTTTGCCTGGAAAAGGCTTTGTTGAACGTATCTAACTTATTTCTAAACCTATAGCTTACTATAACTTTTCAAAATAAAATATGTTAACTCACAAAATGTCATGTTTACATGATATTAGTTCAATTTTTAGGGTAGAAACCTAGATGTCAGAAAAGTTAGTATTTTTTTATTTTTATATTATGAAGATAGTTGTATACCCTTGTGTATGTTTGACTTTTTCCCTTTAACATAGAAATGAATAATGGTTTGAAAATTTGGTACTCTTTTTCAAACTTTTTGTTTGATCTTCCTGAGTTTTAAATCATGCACCCAGTCCCACTTATCTCCTCATCACCTTGTATTCCGCTTCCATCATTGCAACCACCCCACCAGAATAAGAATCTCATCCTGGAATTTATAATGTCACAGTGTATATCCCACAGTGTGCCCTTTTATCTACACTTCCTTGTTTCCAAGTTGTTCATTTTAATGAGTCTTAAGAGCTCTCTGCCTTCTACTATACTATCAGTACTAATGCATAACTGTAACTCCTCTCAGATATCCTGTTGTTGCCCTTTTTCATGGAGATCCTGTAGTATGGGATCTGTAGGGTGGCCATTTTAATATACTTCAGCAGTTCACCAATGGGGGTCAATGTTGTGGTGGGGCAATTCAAACCCCAGGATCTGGGCCTGAGAGAGATCTGACTAATCAGACCACCAGCTCTGCCACACTACCACCATCTGGAAGAGATTTCCTGCCCTTCCCAAGCTTCCCTTTCCAAAGTTGCAGCCAACAAGGGGCACAAACAACTTTCATGCTACCATACCCTCAGTGCTCTCTCATTTGTGCCCCTGCCATCAAAGCCAGCTTTACTGTGCTTCCCAGACAAGGTAGAGGGGTCATACTCTACAGTGCTACAGCAGGTAAGGGATGGAGCCAGGTCTCTAATTCTCACTCCCTCTGAGCATGCTCACCAGTAACCCCCCAAACCAGGGCCAACTCCTTCCCTGCTGCTCAGATGAGGTGCATGGCCTAATCTCCCAAGTGCTGCAAGAGGTGATTGGGCTCATGACCACATCAGGGACAGCTCTCTTGCCAAGGGTGGTGAGGGCAGATGGGAGGGAAGGGGTCTTTCCTTTGTCCAAACCACTGCACATCAAACAAGAGGCAGGACCAGGTACCCATGCCCATGCCCACCAGGCAGCTCATCAGAAAGCCCCAAATCTAGGGCCAGCTCTACTCTGCTGCTCAATCAAGGAAGGCTGTCACTAGAGGCAGGTTTTGAGATCATATATGCTCATGTCTGGCCAGTGTGTAGACAGCCTCTTTTTGCTGCCTGTGGATGAAGATTTATAACTCTTGTCTTCATCTCCGGCTCTAACAAAAATCCTCTTGAAAACTACCATGATTCTCGGCAAGACAATAATGAAATTAACCTCTGAAACTGTAAGTCAGCCCCAGCAACATTCTTTGCTTTATAGGAATTACTGTGGTCATAGTGTCTCTTCATAACAACAAAACCCAAATTTCGACACCTTCCATCCTTACCCTCCAATTCGTTCTCTAAATTTCTTTCTCACATTCACATTTTATTTTATACTCTATGATAATGATTAAAACGTCCAGGTAATAGTAAATAAACAGTAAATTACTAAGATTTCTTTTTGTGAATCTATTCAACATTTTATCATTTTTATCATAAATGTAACACTGTTCTTGTTTCGAATACAAATAAAATCTCAAAGAAAAATGAACTGTAATAAGAGGATATTAGCCAAAGAAGTACAGATTTCCTAGGATACAATCCACAAAACTAAACAAACTTAACAACAACAAGGGTCCAAGTGAGAATGCTTCAATCACACTTGAAAGGGAGAAGAAAGAAATCACACAAGGCAGAGAGAGAGAGAGAGAGAGAGAGAGAGAGAGAGAGAGAGAGAGAGAGAGAGAGAGAGAGAGAGAGGGAGAACTAGGTGGGAGATGGGAGGGGAAGAAAAAAAATGAACACATTCAGGTATGGGAAGGCAGGAGAGAGGCCGTGAGGGTTAGCAGCTCTCCCAAGTCTGCCTGCCCAGAGCATAGGAGGAACTCTGGCCAGATGTGGGCTATCCTTCCTACCCCTCCTTCCCCTGCCCTCATTAGTTTCCACATATTTGGTGCTAAATTTTCATTTTTTATGAAGTCTATGACAATCCTAGAACTAAGGTATCACAAAACTGGTTCATCCTTGTTTTCTGCAATGATCACTTTTCATACTATTAAAAGAGCTGGAGTCCTATTCATCCCTCCATGTTAAAATTAAATAGGTCCTAAGATTGCTGTTTTTACTGACTGCATGTGCTGCTGTTCCCAGTCCATGTCTCCATTCAGAGATCAAAAACCAGCAGCAGCCTTATGACTTGACTAGGACAATAGAGAATCCTGAAATGGGTTACTGGGCCCAACTGGCTAATAAAGAAAAACCACTTGGGATGCCATGATTTCCATATTTAACCTTTGATCTGTGCCGGCTGGCTGATAACTCATGGCCTGACACCCAACAGACTTTACAACATTCATACACTAAGTAGACTTAGGGAGAATTTTGTATATGTCTGGGGAAAAGAGAACTGTGGCATATGGGGAACCAGAACAATTCTATTATGCTTTTTGGGGTTGTGAAACATCGTTATAGAAGGCATCAATGGAAGATTTTATTACAGTCACCTGACAGGGGAGGGAATCTGAAGTTCAACTAAAGTTCACCAGCCTAGGAAAGCAGGAAAAGGGCTGGGAAACTGGGAAACCTTGGGGCCTCTGATTTTATATTATTGGGGGGAAAAACCTCAAACTCATTTTCACAATTAGGCTCCTGATAAAACCAATAGTAAACCCCCTGAATGTGACTGTAGGACCAAACTGAATTTTGGCAAACACTAAACCTATACCAAGAGGTCTTGCCCTGAAAAACCTATGCCAAAGTCTGTTCTCAAACCAGTGTTTGTTGACCTCCCAGTCCTTCCTTAGCAGGCTCTGCGCCCCCGTAGATCTGCTCTGGTCAAGGATGCTAAAAACCTTTCAGATTTTGACCAGTTCCCAACCAGAGTTAACCATCTTCTGCTGGCTGTGTTATTATGCCAGAAACCCTTTTTATGAAGATGTTGGTTTTATGTCTAAATATAATGAGTCCGAGAGAGACACTGCATGCATATGGTCCCAAGAGAAGAACCTTAACCATACAGACCATATCAGGACAGGGGACCTGCCTGGGAAAAGTTCCCTTGTCACATCAACATATTTGTAACCAAAATACCCCCATGGTGCATTCCAAATGGGTTATTTCCCCTGAACAGGCATGGTGGGCCTGTTCAACAGGGTTGACTCTGTGTGTGCATGGAGAGGTTCTTAATTCCCCTACTGCAAAGGAGTTCTCTATTCTAGTCCAATTGGTGCCATCCATAACTTATTATTCAGAGGAAATAGTGCTGAAGAACCTAATAGGGCATGTTGGGGGAGACCTCAAAAGACAGAAGAGAGAAACTATTTCCCTAACGTTGGCTATAATTTTGGGAGCAGGGCTACCTAGTGCAGGCACTGGGATAGCAGCTCTAACATTGTAAGAGAATAACTATACAGCCTTATATTAGATACAGATCAAGACAGCCAATGCTTAGAAAAATCCATTGCACACCTAGAGTGAAATGTAGATTCCCTGGCTGAGGTAGTTGAACAGAACATACACGGGTTAGACTTTGCGTTCCTGCATCAGGGATCCACTTAGACTTGAACTACTTTTTCTTTCTTTTCTAGATATATTGGATTTTTGCTAATATTCATTATAGAACAATATGTGAAATGTTCGTAAAAAACATTCCTAAATGTTCCATAACCTTCCCAAACACTGTCTCTACCTGGAGACCAACTGTTTAAATATATTAGCCTACTCAAAATATTATATATTCAAATCATAATAAGCTGAAGCTATGGTGACAGCTAGAGGCGTAAATTGCTTCTGAGTAAAATTTTCACACTAAATGGACAACTGTGACCATATAACAGGCACTGAGTTAACATGTCAGTGGTGGGCATAAATATACCACCTCCTGTTTAAACGTGTACACTGTGTTTAAACTGCAAGACAGAATTTGCAACACCTATTCCCTTGTTTGTCTTCCCAATATTTTATTATTGAATAAAGCTTACTTGTCTGAACTTTATTACTTGTCTATTTGGTTGTTATATAGGAGATAGGTTGCCAGGCATATTACTTCTATGACTTCTACCTTTGTGATTGCTAGTCTTAGTTGTTAACTTTACTGAATATTGAATTAACTGAAAGTGAAAAGCACTAGATATAAGTGATTTTTGGTTCATTGCCTCATTTGAGGTCTAAAAACCTATCCTAACTCTGGGACACATATTCTTGTGCTAGCCTATGTAAAGCACATAGAAGACCCCTTTGGTTTTTGCCTGCTTGTCTTCATTCTCACAGGTATGCTTGTTCTTTTGAAGGTTTTAGAGTATAGAGAGCCCAACATATACTGAAGAACATCTGGGAAATTCAGCCTTGTGGACAGAAGATCTATTGGATTCCTTTACTATCTGACCATAGACATCTATTTTTCAATACCTGGGCTGGACCACAGTGTATAAATCCCTCTACAAACACACACACACACACACACACACACACACACACACACACACACACACACACACACACACACATAATTATTCCAGTTATTTTCTTTAAAGAATTTTGACTACCATACCTGAAATCTCTAAAATTAAATTTATCTTCCTATATCCAATTACTTTCATGCTTCTGTTTTGAAGATATTCTAAACTATATCATAGTATCAATTTTACTAATTATTTTATTTATTTATATTTCAAATGTGATCCCCTTCAGCATATTCCCTCCATGAGGCCCCTACCACACTTCCCTCCTCTCTCTAAAAGGTTACTCTCCCACCCACCTCTCTAGAATTCAACTTTTCTGGGGACATAAATCTTCCTCAGGACAAGCACACACCCTCATCGCACTGAGGCCAGACAATGCAATCCTCTGCTACATATGTATAGTAGGGGTTATGTACTAGTACTTGTATGCTTTTTGGTTGGTGGCTTAGTACCTGAGAATTCTGGGAAATCTGGTTTTTTCATGGTGTTGTTCTTCCAATAGGGTTGTAATTCCCTTCAGTTCCTTCAGTCTTTGATCAAACTCTTCCATAGGGGTTCCTGGGTTTAGACCAATGGTTGGCTGTAAATATCTGCATCTGTCTCAGTCAGTTGATGGCATAGCCTCTTTTAGGATAGTCATGCCATGTTCATGTCTGAAAGCATATCTTTGTCAATTAACAAATGGGACCTTCTGAAACTGAAAAGCTTCTGTAAGGCAAAGGACACTGTCAATAGGACAAAATGGCAACCTAGTAATGGAGAAAAGTTCTTTACTAACCCTACATCTGATCGAGGGCTAATATTCAAAATATACAAAGAATTCAAGAAGCTAGACTCCAAAAAAAAAAACAAAACAAAACAAAACAAAACAAAAAACAAAAAACAACCTAATGAAAAAATGAGCTCTAGAGCTAAACAAAATTCTCAATTTAGGAATCTGAAAAGCCTGAGAAGCACCTAAAGAAATGTTCAACATCCTCATTTATTGTGAAATAAAAATCAAAACCACGCTGATTCCATCCTAAACCAATCAGAATGGTTGAGACCAAAATGTCAGGTGAAAATAGCTGCTAGAGCAAATGTAGATAAAAAAGAACACTTTATCTTTGCTAGTGGGATTGCAAAGTGTTTTCCAGATTCCATAATCTGGAAAATATTCTGGCATTTCTTCACAAAATTGGAAATAAGTCTATCTGAATATTCATATATACAACTTCTGGGCATATACCCCAAAATGCTCTACCATATCATGAGTAAACCTTCAGTGTTTACAGCAGCCTTAATTATAATATCGGGGGTTCAGGGACTATGCCGAACTTAGGAAATTAATCTGAACAGGTAAGAGAGTGCACCACAGAACTGGACATCTTCTGGGACAGGCAGAGCCACAGAACCGCTGAGGCAGCACGCTTTTAGGGCCATTGAAAGCCAGCCACCCTCCCAACCAAAGGACAGGTATCTGCCTGGTTAGGAAGGCCTCAGCCTCAGGAGCAGCGGATGCCACCTTGGTTCTGGGACGCCACCGAACTTAGGAACTTAGTCTGCACAGGTGAGAGTGTGCACTTCTGGGACCTGCCAAGCAACACAGCTTCTGGAAAAGGTCCTGTTTTCGGCTCACTTCTTCAGCCAGGAGGAGGTCCAAACACAAGATAATCTGTGCACCTTCCCTGTAAGAGGAGAGCTTGCCAGCAGAGAGAGCTCTGAGCACTGAAACTCAGAGGAGAGAGTCTGTCTCCCAGGTCTGCTGATAGACGGTAACAGAATCACCAGAAGAACAATCTCTAAACAGAGTCAACTATAACAACTAACTCCAGAGATTACCAAATGGTGAAAGGTAAATGTAGGAATCTTACTAACAGGAACCAAGACCACTCACCATCATCAGAACACAGCACTCCCACTTCGCCTAGTCCAGGGCACCTCAACACACCTGAAAACCTAGACCCAGATTTAAAAGCATATCTCATAATGATGGTAGAGGACATCAAGAAAGACTTTAATAACTCACTTAAAGAAATACAGGAGAACATTGCTAAAGAGTTACAAGTCCTTAAAGAAAAACAGGAAAACACAATCAAAGAGGTAGAAGTCCTTACAGAAAAAGAGGAAAACACATCCAAACAGGTGAAGGAAATGAACAAAACCAAACTAGACCTAAAAAGAGAAGTAGACACAATAAAGAAAACTCAAAGTGAGGCAACACTGGAGATAGAAACCCTAGGAAAGAAATCAGGAACCATAGATTTGAGCATCAGCAACAGAATACAAGACATGGAAGAGAGAATCTCAGGTGCAGAAGATCCCATAGAGAACATCGGCACAACAATCAAAGAAAATGGAAAATGCAAAAATATCCTAACTCAAAATATCCAGGAAATCGAGGACACAATGAGAAGACCAAACCTACGGATAATAGGGGTGGATCAGAATGAAGATTTTCAACTCAAAGGACAAGCAAATATCTTCAACAAAATTATTGAAAAAAACTTCCCAAATCTAAAAAAAGAGATGCCCATGAACATACAAGAAGCCTACAGAACTCCCAATAGACTGGACCAGAAAAGAAATTCCTCCCGACACATAATAATCAGAACAACAAATGCACTAAATAAAGATAGAATACTAAAAGCAGTAAGGGAAAAAGGTCAAGTAACTTATAAAGGCAAGTCAATCAGAATTACACCAACTTTTTCACCAGAGACTATGAAAGAAAGAAGAGCCTGGACAGATGTTATACAGACACTAAGAGAACACAAATTCCAGCCACGGCTACCATACCCAGCTAAACTCTCCATTACCATAGATGGAGAAACAAAAGTATTCCACGACAAAAACAAATTCACATATTACCTTTCCACAAATCCAGGCCTTCAAAGGATCAAAGGATAATAACAGGAAAAAAAAAAAAACTAGGATGGGAACCTTGCCCTAGAAAAAACAAGAAGTCTATCCCTCAACAAATCTAAAATAAAACAGCCACAAAAACAGAATGCCTACTTTAACAACAAAAATAAGAGGAACCAACAATTACTTTTCCTTAATATCTCTTAATTTCAATGGTCTCAACTCCCCAATAAAAAGATATAGACTAACAAACTGGCTACACAAACAAGACCCAGCATTTTGCTGCTTACAGGAAACTCATCTCAGAGAAAAAGATAGACACTACCTCAGAATGAAAGGCTGAAAAACAATTTCCCAAGCAAATGGTATGAAGAAACAAGCAGGAGTAGCCATCATAATATCTGATAAGATTGACTTACAACCCAAAGTCATCAAAAAAGACAAGGAGGGGCACTTCATTCTCATCAAAGGTAAAATCCTCCAAGAGGAACTATCAATTCTGAATATCTATGCTCCAAATACACGGGCAGCCACATTCATTAAAGAAACTTTAGTAAAGCTCAAAGCACACATTGCACCTCACACAATAATTGTGGGAGACTTCAACACACTACTTTCACCAATGGACAGATCAAGGAAACATAAAGTAAACAGGGACACAGTGAAACTAACAGAAGTTATGAAACAAATGGATCTGACAGATATCTACAGAACATTTTATCCTAAAACAAAAGGATATACCTTCTTCTCAGCACCTCATGGTACCTTCTCCAAAATTGACCACATAATAGATCACAAAACAGGCCTCAACAGATACAAACATATTGAAATTGTCCCATGTATCCTATCAGATCACCATGCACTAAGGCTGATCTTCAATAACAAAATAAATAATAGAAAGCCAACATTCACGTGGAAACTGAACAACACTCTTCTCAATGATATCTTGGTCAAGGAAGGAATAAAGAAAGAAATTAAGGACTTCTTAGAGTTGAATGAAAATTAAGCCACCTCATACCCAAACTTATGGGACACAATGAAAGCATTTCTAAGAGGAAAACTCATAGCTCTGAGTGCCTCCAAAAGGAAACTATAGAAAGCACACATTAGCAGCTTGACAACACACCTAAAAGCTCTAGAACAAAAGGAAGCAAATTCACCCAAGAGGAGTAGATGGCAGGAAATAATGAAACTCAGGGGCAAAATCAACCAAGTGGAAACAAGAAGAACTATTCAGAGAATCAACCAATCGAGGAGCTGGTTCTTTGACAAAATCAACAAGATAGACAAACCCTTAGCCAGACTCACTAAAGGGCACAGGGAAAGCATTCTAATTAATAAAATCTGAAATGAAAAGGGAGACATACAACAGATCCTGAAGAAATCCAAAAAACCCTCAGTTCCTTCTACAAAAGGCTATACTCAACAAAACTGGAGAACCTGGATGAAATGAAGAAGTGTCTAGACAGATACCAGGTACCAAAGTTGAATCAAGATCAGGTTAATGATCTAAACAGCCCGATATCCCCCAAAGAAATAAAAGCAGTCCTTAATAATCTCCCAACCAAAAAAAAAAAAAAAAGCCCAGGACGAGATGTGTTTCTTGCAGAGTTCTATCAGACCTTCAAAGAAGATCTACTCCCAGTTCTGCACAAACTGTTCCACAAAATAGAAACAGAAGCCACAATTCTATGAAGCCACAATTACTCTGATACCTAAACCACAAAAAGACCCCACAAAGATAAAGAACTTCAGACCAATATCACTTATAAATATTGATGCAAAAATCCTCAATAAAGTTCTTGCTAACCAAATCCAAGAACACATCAAAAAAATCATCCATCCTGACCAAGTAGGTTTCATCCCAGGGACGCAGGGATGGTTCAATATACGGAAATCCATCAATGTAATCCAGTATATATCAAACTCAAAAACAAAAACCACATGATCATCTCGTTAGAAGCTGCGAACACATTTGACAAAATCCAACACCCATTCATGATAAAAGTCTTGGAAAGATCAGGAATTCAAGGCCCATACCTAAACATGATAAAAACAATCTACAGCAAACCAGTAGCCAGCATCAAAGTAAATGGTGAAAAGCTTGAAGCAATCCCACTAAAATCAGGGACTAGACAAGGCTGTCCACTCTCTCCCTACCTATTCAACATTGTACTTGAAATCCTAGCCAGAGCATTTAGACAACAAAAGGAGATCAAGGTGATACAAATTGGAAAGGAAGAAGTCAAAATATCACTTTTTGCAGATGATGTGATAATATGTATACGTGACCCAAAAATTCCAGCAGAGAACTCCTAAGCCTGATAAACAGCTTCAGTGATGTAGCTGGATATAAAATCAAATCAATCCAGTCAATGGCCTTTCTCTTCACAAAGGACAAACAGGCTGAGGAAGAAATTAGGAAAACAACACCCTTCTCAATAGCCACAAATAATATAAAATACCTAGGCATGACTCTTAGGAAGTAAAAGATCTGTATGACAAGAACTTCATGCCTCTGAAGAAAGAAATTAAAGATCTCAGAAGATGGAAAGATCTCCCATGCTCATGGATTGGCAGGATCAATATAGTAAAAATGGCTATCTTGCCAAAACAATCTACAGATTCAATGCAATCCCCATCAAAATTCCAACTCAATTCGTCAACAAATTAGAAAGAGCAATCAGCAGATTCATCTGGAATAACAAAAAACCTAGGATAGCAAAAACTCTTCTCAAGGATAAAAGAACATCTAGTGGAATCACCATGCCCAACCTAAAGCTGTACTACAGAGCAATTGTGATAAAAACTGCATGGAACTGGTATAGTGACAGACAAGTAGACCAATGGAACAGAATTGAAGACCCAAAGAAAAACCCACACACCTATGGTCACTTGATCTTTGACAAACAATCTAAAATCATCCAGTGGAAAAAAGACAGCATTTTCAACAAATGGTACTGGCACAACTGGCTGTTATCATGTTGAAGATTGCGAATTGATCCATTTCTATCTCCTTGTACTAAGGTCAAATCTAATTGGATTAAAGAACTCCACATAAAACCAGAGACATTGATACTAATAGAGGAGAAAGTAGGGAAAAGCCTCGAAGATATGGGTACAGGGGAAAAATTCCTGAATAGAACAGCAATGGCTTGTCCTGTAAGATCCAGAATCGATAAATGGGACATCATAAAATTGCAAAGCTTCTGCAAGGCAAAAGATGCCTTCAATATGACAAAAAGACCACAAACAGATTGGGAAAGGATCTTTACCTATCCCAAATCGGTAAGGGGACTAATATCCAATACATATAAAGAACTCAAGAAGGTAGACTCCATATATTCAAATAACCCCATTAAAAATGGGGCTCAGAACTAAACAAAGAATATGCCCCAGTACAGGGGAACGCCAGGGCCAAAAAGGGGGAGTGGGTGGGTAGGGGAGTTGGGGTTGGTGGCTATGGGGGACTTTTGGTATAGCATTGGAAATGTAAATGAGCTAAATACCTAATAAAAAATGGAAAAGAAAAAAAAGAAAATATATATATCATAAAATTCTGAAATATATAACCTAAGGTTGCTCTTTAAGTCCTTGAAAAAAAATAAAAACAAAAGTTATAGTAAGAAATAATAAAATCAAAGGCAGACATGAATGTGAACTAGAGCACAGAATAAGGCAACTCAAACAAAAAAATACATTCTTTTAAAAGCTTAAAATAATAAAATCAAATAAAAAGTGTAAAATACAAAAGTGGGTGGTGAGTGGGAGATGCTAGATATACAAATGACATGAGAAAGAGAGACCAAGAGAGACGAAAAAAGGATTTTGGAGCTCTCCCAGGAACAGAATGAAATTTGGAGATGTACTGTTTCTCTTTGCCCCATACAGGAGACATCCATAATTCTGGTTACATCAAGTTCACTACCCTCTCTGTATTGTCTGTGTTTGATGCACCAGTCTTTCCATGTGTCAATTCGTGTCTCTTTTGTTTTGTTGTCTGAACAACTGTTGTTCTGTTTCATGTTGAATAAAAATAGTTAAAACTTAAAAAAAAAAAAAAAAAAAAGATTTCTCACCAGAGGAATACCGAATGGCAGAGAAGCACCTGAAAAAATGTTCAACATCCTTAATCATTAGGGAAATGCTAATCAAAACAACGCTGAGATTCCACCTTCACGCCAGTCAGAATGGCTAAGATGAAAAATTCAGGTGACAGCAGATGCTGGTGAGGATGTGGAGAAAGAGGAACACTCCTACATTGTTGGTGGGATTGCAAGCTTGTACAACCACTCTGGAAATCAGTCTGGCGGTTCCTCAGAAAATTGGACCTATTACCACCAGAAGATCCAGCAATACCTCTTCTGGACATATATCCAGAAGATGTCCCAACCGGTAAAAAGAACATATGCTCCACTATGTTCATAGCAGCCTTATTTATAATAGCCAGAAGCTGGAAAGAACCCAGATGCCCCTCAACAGAGGAATGGATACAGAAAATGTGTTACATTTACACAATGGAGTACTACACAACTATTAAAGAGAATGTGAGTTTCCTTCATTCGGATTCCAGATTTGGAGTATAGGGGATGTGATTACTTGGCATTATTCTATTTTAATTCATTCATTCATTCACTCAACCCTGTCCACCTTCTTATTATTACACATCCCATATCTACTGACCATCCACTCTATCCAAGAGCATGTCCCCAAGCCACCTGATCTCTAAACACCCAGGGGCCTCTAGCCTCTTGAGACCTCAGTGTATCATCTCTGATTGAACAGAGATCAAATTTTTTTTCAGTGTATATTTTGGAGATAATCTAATAGTTGGTATATGCTGCCTGTTTGGTGGTCTATCATTTGGGAGAATTCTGGTCCAGAATAATTGAGACAGCAGGTCCTCCTAAAGGGATACTCTCCTCTTCAGCCTCCTTCAGTCTTTCTCCAATTCCCCAATGGTTCAGCAGATTTTGTCCTTTGGTTGGTTGCAGACATATGCATCTGATTGTTTCAACTGCTCATTAGGTCTTCAGAAGTGCATTCATGCTAGTATTCACATTACAATTATGTGAATTCAGAAGCCAGCAGAGTTCGTGGACTGCAAGCAGGTCTTCTGAAAAAGCAATGCATGATATAATTACCTGAATTTTCTGTCAGTGCTCTTCAATATTGTGTCTACGTGATGCAATATTCCACTCTCTTTCTCTATCTCTGTCTCTGTCTCTGTCCCTCTCTGTCTCTGTCTCTCTCTGTCTCTTTGTCTCTCTGTCTCTCTGTCTTTGTCTCTGTCTCTGTCTCTGTCTCTCTCTCTCTCTCTCTCTCTCTCTCTCTCTGTCTCTCTCAATATCTATTCCTCTAACACTCAGTATGACTAATGATTCTCTTATCTTCTCTTCTACAAAGGGGATGATATTTTAATGTCATCTGCAAATTGATATTCTGAATCGGAGTAGGGAAAGGACACTTTAAATCTGTTGTTACACCCAAGAGCATGGCTTTTAAAACCTGGTGAATCAGTAGAAGATGAGACAATGTATAGAAGAGGTTGCTTCTTTTGCTTTGGTTTGGTTTAGCTTTGTTTATTTCTGTTACACGCAATCATTAGAAGAAACTCTGAGAAATACTGCCTAATGCAAATTTCCTGAAGGCAAATAGGTACCTCAGAACCAAAATTATATTTTCAATTACAATATATAATATATATTATTAGAGATATTTTTTTCATTAAACCTTGAACAGAATTTTTCTCTGATCTTAACAAAATTGCAAAGTACATGGGGGATAAAGGTGCACACTCTCAGGTGTGCATGGAATGACAATATGTTGAAGACCTTATTAGCCTCCATGTCCTTACCCTATGTGCCATCTTGGAAAAAAAAAATATACCCTAGCCAATGCAGAACACCAGCATGCTGAAAGTCAAGAAAATGGCTTACTTGAATATGCCAGGGAGATTTCTAACCAAAATGTCACTGTGTATATCTCTAGCACAAGGTAGACCTGGTATTGCAAGAGACAGTAAAGGGCAGTAACATTGGTGCACTCTAGGATATGGGCCTGTTCTAAGTGGACATCAATAACAACAAAGAGAATGAAAATTTGCAGCCTAATTGCATAAAGAATATAGATATATCTATCTATTTATCTATAGATTGGATAGACAGATAGATAGATAGTTATAATAAATACACAATGATACACACACATACATATATATTATATATAATATAACACTTATAAGCATATACATATAATACATATATACACATATCCATCTGTTAAACAAATATGATATATGATATTTGTGCACAGCAAGATTTCAGTTTCATAATGATGATCATCTTTACATATAATCAAATGAATCTGACTTTTTTGTCTACTTCAATCAAATTTCTATCACTCTTCATATATTAGAAACTCTTGATACATTTTAATAAATATCAGTAATCCTATTGCTGAATATAGAAATGTTTGATCCATTTTCTCTTCATTTTTGTCTTGGTTATATTGTTTAATTTCATATCCCATGTTATCTCCTGTTTTAGATTTACCCCTGGAAATCCCTCATCTGACCACCTCACCTGCCTCCGAACCTGTGCTGTCCCATCAATTCACCCACTCCATTTCTATACTAGAAAATCCTACCGCCTGATTTTACTGGACTTAGGATCAGTTATCTACTTTCTCATTCACAAATGCTATCTCTGTGAGATGTAAACTTTACTGTTGTATAGTAAATTTGATATTGGTAAATTATCATGTCAAGAAAAACTAACTACAATCAAGCAGGATTGGTCCAACAGATTGTATATGTTCAGCAAGTTTACCCCATTCACTAGGTATTATGCCCAATGCAACAAGTTTAAGAAATGTTCCTGACCCAACTAGCAGCTGAAAGAGTCAGATGCAAACACTTGCACCCAACCAATGTCTTGAAGCAGTTGAACACTATTGTTGAATTAACTAAGTTTAAAAGATGGTGAAGAGGAGGGCAGCCCTGTAGAAGGACCAACAGTCTCAATTAACTAACTCCCCCAAGATGTCTAAAACTCTGGACAACCAAGGAGACAAAATATGCCTGCTGATATGAGGCCTCCAACACACATACAGAAGAGGATTGCTGGGTGTGTGTTCCATCTGAATAGATGCACCTAATTTTCAAGAGAATGGAAGTTCCTGGGGGTTTAGATTTCTGGTAGTTTAGAGGTGAGGTGTGGAGACATTTTTGTGGAGAGTATGAGGTGTGAAGGAGGTATGGGATGTGTAACAATTGGAGGGTAGATAGGGTGGTGAATAAAATCTGGACTGTAAATAGAAATACTTATAAAGAAAGAAAAAAAAAAGACAAAAGTTATTGCAATTGCACTGAATTGTGGAATATTAGTGGAGAGTGGTGTGTTCAAGGGTTTTATTTCCTTTTCTCTATAAAAATGCATTCATGGAAATCAAGTATTAAGATTTTTAAGGATCCAGGACTATTTTGGCAACTGTTCAGAGAATGCTCTGCCAATGCTGAATATCTGAGTTCTGTTCCTCTATCGTCGTCTGCTATTTCATAACTGTTTTTGTGTCCCTTAAACTGCAGTTTGAATATCAAGACGTTCTTTGCAAACATGACATCTTCAATCCAGTTTCAATGAGTAAAATGTGGATTTTAATGCAGGATGTATTCCTTAAAGGGATGTTTCTGTGGAGACTAACATTAAGAGACATTTTTTTTAAATGATGATGTATTTTAGACCAAATTCTCATGCTGTTGATGGATGAATGTGAAGGATTTAGTGTAGCTGCAAACATACACTTATCTTTTTGGAAATGTTATTTTCTAGGATGTAGTAAAATCAAAATGTTGCCTCCATTTTCATCTATTTAGAATTTTCGGAGTCCAGGACCTCAATCTGATCCGGAAAATGAGGCCAGATTATCATAAAAATTGAATACATGATAATATCAGTTTTAACATTTTCTTTCCTAACAAAATGATAATTGCTTGTTGACATATTTACAAACTTTCTTTATTTTATTCTGTTTTTGTTTACATTCCTTTATCGTATTTTTCAGTGGAGTAGTTATCCCAGTCTCAGCCTGCACCCTGACTTCCTCATCACATACCTCTGCCCTCATCAGCAATAGGATATCCACACATCCCAACCCCCACATATTCCCAATGCCTAGGACCTCAACTTTCTCTGGTGTTTAGGTGTATCTTCTTCCATTGAGGCCAGGTCAGGCAATCCTTTCTGTATATGTGTCAGGGTCTCATATCCGCTGGTGTATGCTGCCTAGTTAGTGGCATATTATCTAAGAGATCTTAGTTGTCCAGAGTAGCTGACAGTGATGTTGGTCATTCTATTGGTCAAACTCCTCAGCTTCTTCCAACTAGCTCCTTATTTCAAAAACAGGGTTCCCCAAATTCTGTCAATTGTTGGATAAGATATGTGTATATTTGAAAGCAGAAAAAAAAAAGAATGATTTCACCTTAGAATACAGAGCCATATTTTGGAGAACACTGAAAAAAACAGAGAGTATTCTCTCATGAATATGTTCCTACTGGAAATAAGAAAAAGTGTTCTTATTTCATATTTGTTGATTCTTTAGGTTGATTTTTTTCTCTGATACTTTTATTTATAGCCCTATTTGACCTGGGACTTAATTTCTATGCAAGGTCATAGATTCAATTGCCAAATCCAATTTAATTGGAAAATAGCAGGACAGAAATCTTCATGAAAAAAAAATGATGAATAACATTGAAATAAAAATTTGAGAACTTTATTTCTTCCAAAGGAAACAAGAAAGTAAATGAGTAAAGATTTTATGGAGAGTGTACATTAGATTGGTGGATAAATATTTCTAGACATCACTGGATGAATAAATGTGAATTATTCCAAAACAAGATAAATGCAGTGTAAGTCAATAATTTAAAGAGATGTACCAAATTAATATTTGACAGTATTCCTGAGCTATGTGTTCAGATATCTGACTTCTATCTGACACCTTGGATAGAATTTAAGTCTGGTCTTATTTCAATGATGTAGATCTTGGGTGTAAAGATGCATCCAAGCATCACTGCACTGGATGCCAAGATTTAGAAGACCTCTACAGCAGCCATGACCATGCCCTTAGTCCTATGTGAGTCATGGAGGAAGGTGACATAAACACTGCAGAATCCTAGCACGACAAAGGTCAGGAACTTGGCTTCATTAAATGTTTCAGGAAAATTCTTTACCACGAAATCCACAGTGAAGCTTCCAAGGGCAAGGCAGGTCAAATATCCCAAAATTCAGTAGAATGCAGTAACTGAACCCTTGTTGCAAAAAAATGATTATCATTATCATCAATATCAACAAATATCAATATCAACAAAAGGAGGAGAAACTGAGAGCCAGATTGCCCACAGAATACATTGATATGGAACATATCAGAAGGATGTATTTCATTGAACCTGATAAAAGAAGGTTCCTTAAACCTCTTCCAAGTTCTGTGATTATGAAAGCCAAACTACAATGATTGTTTTGGCAAGCAATGTGGAAACAGACACCATGAATACAATTCCAAAAGTGATTTGTAGTAAGGCTACATTTTTTTCTGTTAGGAAGACCAATGAAGAAAAAGGATCATGAGAAAATGGAACATGAGTGACATGAGTAGCTGATGAGAAATGTGGAAAGACATAGAAGGAAGGACAGGAAGCAAGTTAGAGAGTAAGAAAGGTTAAAGCTTAGAGAAAGAGGTGAAAGCTTAGAGAGAGTAAGGATTGTAAAAGTTGAGAGACAGAGAGAGAGAGAGAGAGGGACAGAGGGAAGGAGGGAGGGAGGGAGGGAGAGAGAGAGAGAGAGAGAGAGAGAGAGAGAGAGAGAGAGAGAGAGAGAGAGAGAGAGAGAGAAGAGAGAGACAGAGAGAGAGAGAGAAAGAGAGAAAGAGGGAGACACTGAGGTAGGGCCAAGTAGGCTCTCATATATTGGGCTTGCTATCTTGCTGTTGCTAGGTAACTGGAAGGAATCTAACCTGAAGATCAGAAGCTTTGGTCATTTTGTATATAACTTCTAGCCATTACCCTATCCTTAGCAGGGGTGCCTGTGGGTTGGGTAAATTCACCAGGGGCCAGTGTTCCAGAAGTACTGAGGAAATGCCTTCCTTCCCATGTAAGTGAAAATTACGACCCATTAGGTTTCATCAGGTTTAAGGACTTCAGCATGACTGGAGACCAGGCATTTGGTACATAGCCCAATGCCCCAAGCTCAATGATCAAATTTAACTCTAGCATCCAGAGTTTGTGGTTTCTCAGCAAAACAACAGCACAGACGATGTGAATTTGAGACTCTGGAGACTTCCACCATATGAAATCAAGGCATGGAGGTTGGGTTTGGTAAAATGATCTAGAAGAAATCTGTAAAACAGTGAAAGGACAATTGAAAAGACTCATATGGAAAAGATTAGCAACAGGTAATGCCTCAGGAGACCATCCTTGTATTCATAGCTTGGCAAGACAAAATTCAAATGACCAATAGTACTGGAGGAGAGTCTGTGAATGCATCAGGGAGGGGAGAGTAAGTGTTAGGAGGGAGGGTGAGATAGAGAAAAAAGTAGAAGGAGAAAAAGGAAGAGAACGAGAAGGGAAAGTAGAAGAGGAAGAATATGGAGAGGGAGAACAGAAGAAGGAAGGGAAGAGGAAGGGGTGGAGCAGGATGACAAGGAGAAAGAGATGGAAGAAGAACAAAAAAAGAAGAGGAAATTGAAAAAGATTGAGCAGGAGGGGAGAAGGAGGAGAAAAGGAGAAGGTGAAATAAGGAGGAGAGAAGGAGAAAAGAAGAAGGAGAGAGGAGGAAGACATGGGGAAGGAGAAGAAGTACAAGAAGATGTGGAAGAAGAACTAAAAGAAGAAAGAGGGAGAGAGGAAAACGATTGAGAAGGAAGAAGAAAGAAGGAGAAGAAAGAAGAAAGAAGAAAGAAAAGTAGAAGAAAAAAAGAAGAAGGAGGAGGAGGAAGAGGAGGAGAAAAGAGAAGGAGAAGGCAAAGAAGGAGAAGAAGTAGAAGGAGGAGAAGGAGAACAAGGAGAAGAAATGAGAAGAGATGAGAGGTATAGTTAGACAGACACAGACAGAGAAACACAGACACAGAGAGAGAGTCGTGCACATACACATTCACACAGAGACACACAAGTAGGCACAGAGACAGAGAAAAATATACATATAAAGAGAGACATGCACAGAGACATTCACAGAGATACACACATTTACACAACTCAATTAAGAAGTATTTACAAAAATATATCTATGAAATTACAAGGATATTAAGTACTAAATTATGTGAGCATTGAGGAGGAATGAGATCCAAACAAATTTTGCAAGTCCTGCAACATTCTGCATGCTTCCACACAGCTTTAGCTGTGGGAGTATCAGTTATAGGGCTGTAACTTTTGTTTTTTTCATTTATAATTTACTGTGAATCTCCTTTCTCCACCATTCAATATGGTCAGTAGTTTCCATGTCGAAGGACTTTCCAATGCATGGCATCTAGTGAGAAAGAGAAAACAATTTAAAAAAAAAGAGTCTCTATGCTAGAGCCAACTGTACAAACAATTTGTAGTTATTCTCCAAATGCAGGGCTCAAAGAACTCAGAGGCTCCTCTAGCTTTTACACAGATCTTAAGTTTGGTCCCCCAGCATCACTGAGAACCTATTGACAATTCTCACTCAGGTCATAAAGCTATGGAGCATTCCAATGTATTGAGTTCCAGAGAAAAAGACATTTGGAAGCTTATCTCCCTAAAAGTGAAGATTGCGCTGAAAATTATGAAAAGTGAGAATAATTTTAAATATGAAAAAACATTCCACACACACACATTAAAATAATATATGTAGGCAAAATTTACAGCAATCTATATGACACAATACCCACATACACACACCTAACACACCGACACACACCCAGAGACAGAGAGAGAGAGAGAGAGAGAGAGAGAGAGAGAGAGAGAGAGAGAGAGAGAGAGAGAGAGAGAGAGAGATGGAGGGAGGGAGGGAGGGAGGGAAGAAGGGAAGGAGGGAAGGAGGGGGAGGGGAGAGGGAGAGGGGAAGGGGCAGGGGGAGAGGTGGAGAGACATATGTATCCTTACAATACTTTTTTTTTTTAGTCAAGTTGTCAAAACTGACACAATCAATGTACAGGAAGAGATGTATATGGCAAACACTGGGGACAGACTGTCATGATAAGGACAGCATAGGAGGAAACAAAAAGTTGATCTGTGGCATTGAGAGCCTGAATGGGCCCTTCTACATTTGGTTGGATTTAGAATCCAAGATTTAGTTCAGAACCACCCAGCTCCCTCCTTCTTGTCACAGTGATATACTTCTGCTGGGGCACAGTCACAAAGGTTAGACAACATTTCTAGACAGTTTTCCCAGTTTTAGACAACTGGGACTGTGGGAGATATAACCCCCCCCCCCAATCTTAATAAAACTAAGCCACGAAAATGCAAAATATTTTTGAAAACATTTTAATTTCAATTTTGGAAAGAGAACAGAGAGCTCTACAATGATATGGACTGAATTAGTCTTTAGGTTCCATTGTGCACCCTAAATTAAATATAGTGTAAAAGATTCTGTTTTCTATGTAGCAAGTGAGGGCTGAAAACAACACACTAATGGAGATAAAATGCAAAAAACTGGGATATATAGTAACAATTCAAAATGACACTTTGAAAAACAATGTATTTATACATGTTAACTGTCCTATTGACCACAGTGTCATTAATCATTGTGTTAGGGGATCCAATCTAGTGATTAATCATCAGGGTTTGACAGTAAAATCTTTAGGCTCAATACACCAGACATTAGCTGGAAAATGATTTACAAGAATGTAATGACCTTTGGTGTCTTCTCTGTGAATCTGTAGTATGGATGCCCTGTCGTTGGTTGTTTTAGTTGTTAGTGTTGTTTTAAAATAGAAATATTGAATGCAAAAGCAAGTTGCAGGAGCCCAAAATGTCTTTGCATCCTCTCTTTCTCCTTCCCAAAACTTTCTAATTTTCCCAATCCCCACATTCATTCAAAATACAGAATTTCAAAAAATAAAGAAACTCATTCATCATCTTTACTTTGTGCTTGCATGCTGGTTGCAATTATCTTGTAAGCATTAAAAATCAGGCTAACATACTGCCTATGTTCAATAGGGTTTCATTGATGTGAAGCTACATCATGACTCAAGAAACACTTATAGGGAAAATTTAATTGAGGTTGTCTTACAGTTTCAGAGGGTCAGTACATTATTATCTTGATAGGAAACATGGCAGCATCCAGGAAGAGTCGGTGCTGGGGAAGAAACTAATTGGTCTATATCTTAGTCTGAAGGCAACCAGGGGGAAGTTTGTGGCCATAGGTAGCAAGGAAGAGGATCGATTTTCGTCACTGAGCAGAGATTGTGCACTACATAAAAGCAAGCCTACACAATGATACACTTCCTCAAACAAGCCAACACCTTGTAATAGTGCCACATCCCATGGGCAAAATATATTCTAATCAACACACTGCATCATAGGAAAATGGCAGAGAGACATAAAGAAAGATACTGCATGATTGCATTCCTCTAGTCACAAGTGCTACATACCTACACGTTAATATGCACACACACACACACAGACACACACACACACACACATAAACACACAAACACACAAACACACACACACACACACACACACACTCACACACACACACACACACACACATGCCTATCTGATATGCATAATAATAATGTGCAGTCTCGGGTCCTGTGCGATTGGATTGGACCAGGTGCTGTGTTCCACTCACCAGAGGTCTTAGGATCCCGTGGTGGATCCTGTGTGTGTCCTTGGGGGTGTCCAGAGACACCCCTGGCAAGGGACCACGGTGTTCCCTTGATGTACTTCTGTTGTCCAATTGCTCTGGCTAGGATTTCAAGTGCTATATTGAACAGATAGGAAGAAAGTGGGCAGGCTTGTCTAGTCCCTGATTTTATTCGGATTGGTTTTAGTTTCTCTCCATTTAGTTTGATGTTGACTACTGGTTTGCTATATATTGCTTTTATTATGTTTAAGTATGGGCCTTGAATTCCTGATCTTTCCATGATTTTTATCATGAATGGGTGTTGGATTTGTTTAAATGATTTCTCAGC
The DNA here is from genome assembly GCF_000001635.26 of Mus musculus. NCBI lineage: Eukaryota > Metazoa > Chordata > Mammalia > Rodentia > Muridae > Mus > Mus musculus. The sequence goes on along the minus strand of NC_000087.7, from coordinate 8,872,990 downwards.
ATCTAACGAGATGATTATGTGGTTTTTGTTTTTGAGTTTCTTATGTAGTGGATTACGTTGATGTGTTTCCTTATATTAAACCATCCCTACATCCCTGGGATGAAGCCTACTTGATCATTATTGATGATTTTTGTGATATGTTCTTGGATTCAGTTTGCATGGACTTTATTAAATATTTTTGCATCGATATTCATAAGGGAAATTGGTCTGACGTCTTCTATTTTGTTGGGAATTTATGTGGTTTAGTTATCAGAGTAATTGTGGCTTCTATGGAATTAATTGAATAGAGTACCTTCAGTTTCTATTTTATGAAATAGTTTCGGGACAGTTGAAATTAGTTCTTTTTTGAAGGTCTGATAGAACTCTGCACTAAACCCATGTGGGCTGTCCTGGGCATTATTTGGTTGGGAGATTATTAGTGACTGCTTCTATTTCTTTAGAGGGGTATGGGGCTGTTTAGATCTTTATTCTGATCTGGATTTAACTTTGGTATCTGATTTCTGTCTAGAAAATTGTCCATTTTGTCCAAGTTTTCCAGTTTTGTTTAGTATAGCCTTTTGTAGTAGTATCTGATGATGCCTAGGTTTTCCACAAGTTCTGGTCTTATGTCTCCCTTTTCATTTCTAATCTTGTTATTTAGGATACTATCCCTGTGCCCTCTAGTTCGTCTTGCTAAGAGTTTATCTATCTTGATACTATTTTCAAAGAACAGGCTCCTGGTTTGGTTGATACTTTGAATAGTTCTTTTTGTTCCCACTGGTTGATTCCAGCCCCGAGTTTGATTATTTTCTGCTATCTACTCCCCCTTGTAAATTTGCCTCCTTTTGTTCTAGAGCTTTTAGGTGTGCTGTCAAGCTCTTACTGTGTGCTCTGTCTGGTTTCTTTGTGGTGGCATTCAGAGCTGTTGGTTTTCTTTGTGGGACTACATTCATTGTGTCCCATAAGTTTGGGTATATTGTCCCTTCATTTTCATTAAACTCTAAAAAGTGTTTAATTTCTTCTTTATTTCTTCCTTGACCAAGTTATCATTGAGTAGAGTGTTGATCAGTTTTCACGTGAATGTTGGCTTTCTAATATTAATGTTGTTATTGAAGATCAGCCTTCGTCAATGGTGATGTGATAGGGTGTATGGGATACTTTCAATATTTTTGTTGAGTCCTGTTTTGTGACTGATTATATGTTCTATTGTGGAGAAGATACCATGCTGTGTTGAGAAGAAGTTATATCCTTTTGTTTTAGGGTAAATGTTCTGTAGATATCTATTAAATCCATTTGTTTCATAACTTCTGTTATCTTCAATGTATCTCTGTTTAGAGTCTATTTCCAGGATCTTTCTATTGATAAGAGTGGGTTATTGAAGTTTCCCACTATTATGGTGTGCAGTGCAATGAGTGATTTGAGCTTTACTAAAGTTTCTTTAATGAATGTGGATGCCTTTGCATTTGGAGCATAGATATTCAGAATTGAGGGTTCATCTTGGAAGATTTTACCTTTCATGAGTATTAATTGTCCCTCTTGTCTTTTTTGATATCTTTGGGTTGGAAATTGATTTTATTCTATATTAGAATGGCTACTCCATCTTATTTCTTCAGACCATTTGCTTGGAAAATTGTTTTCCAGCCTTTTACTATGAGGTAGAATCTGGTTTTTTACCTGAGGTGGGTTTCTTTTATGCAGCAAAATGTTGTGTATTGTTTATATAGCCAGTCTGTTAGTCTATTTGTTTTTATTGGTGAATTGATTCCACATTAAGGCAACTTCAGACCAATTTCTCTTATGTATATCATTGCAAAAATACTCAATAAAATTCTCCCCAAACTAAAAGGGCTATTAGGTTCTTTACTGAGTGTCAAAACTGCAATGAGAACTTCCAGTTTTCCAAATGTCTCTGACTAATTGCTCTTTGATAGTAACTAGGCTTTCTCCTACTCAGAGCACATTACAAGAGGTTGTATAACAATTAACCAAAGGTCATCAGAAGGGAACTAATGATTTATTATAGGTTCTAGGGTAAAAGATAAAATATTGATTTGGTTTACCTACACAAAACTTCACTAACATCTTAGTTATGGTTTGATACCTTCAGTGAACCTGTTGATCTGAGACAGTTGTTGAACTTTGTAGCATGTGGTCATGTATTCTGAAATATGACAAATAGAGGAGGAAAATCGAGAGAAAAGATTTTTTTTTTTTTTGCCTTTCTCCACTTAGGATCTTTCTGCTTTTCCCCTTATACAACTTTCATAGGAAATTTTTTATAACTTAGTAATAACTTCTATAATCACTTCTCTAAATTCCTTCTCTTAAAGTGACATCTGGTTAATAGGCTCAAAATTAGAGCCCAGCAATTCCTGCTGAGCTAGAAAAACGCTGCATTGCTTAATCCTCCTCTTAGGCTACAGGTGTTAATCACCTAAGCCAGCCTACCCTCAGAAAGACCCAGTACTTTTTAGAAGTTATCATCAGCATTTCAGTACAATGAGAGAGCTAGAAAGACCTGGGACACTTAGATTTTAAAGGCATTGCCAGGGTCCTACTCTGTGACTCCACTGCTATCCTGGCTCAGAGCAATCCTGGACCTCAAACTCTACTATAGAGAAGAAGTGATTAAAAAAAAAAACTACATGGTATTGATACAGAGACTGACAGATGAATCAGTGGACTAGAACTGAAGATCCAGAAAGAACACCAAATATTTATGGACACTAGATTTTTGACAAAGAACCAAAAAAAAAAAAAAAAAGAAAAAAAAAACGATGGAAAAAAGAAAGGATTTTCAATAAATGGTGATGTTCTAATTTGCAGTCTGTATGTTGAAAAATAAAAATAAATCCATACTTATCACCTTGCACAAAGCTCAGTTTCTAATTGAACACGATTATCAACATAAAATATGATACACTGAATCTAATAGAAGATAAACTCATTGACACAGAGAGGGAAATGTCCTAAACACATATCCTATGGTTCATGCTCTAAGATCAACAATTCATAAATGTAAAATAATAAACTATTTTAGATCATCTCCCCATTAATATAACAATCACTGTAGTCATCAAATGGTTTCCATGTAAGATTTGAGGCAATTACCATATTAACCATTTTTTTTTTAAAAATTTGGTTGGTTATTTTTTTGGGGGGTATTCAATTTGAAATGAACAGGAGATCATTTCCGGCCTGCGAACAACGTGGAGGGAGCTGCCATTTTGAGTCAGTTCAGGAAACAGATAGCTACTACAGATAATAAATAAATAAATACTCCAAATGAAGGCAATTTTTAAATCTTTAATAGCATGGCAAAAAACACTTTAGTCATTTACAGACCAAAAGCTAGAACCTCTTTGTAGTGTGGGCATTGGGCTTAGCAGCCTAGTCTCAGTATACTAACATACTTGGAAATTATCATAAAAAAATACACTGAATAGTTTGTCTTTAGATCTTTAAAAACCTCAGAAATGCTTATCAAAATAACAGACTACAATAAATTCAACAGAATAAGTTTCATTTTCTTTCAACAAAAATTTAGGCTTTTTATAATAATAAATATTTGCTATGGGAAATTCTAGCTCATTTGGTCATAAATATATATGTTTTTAGGAAAATAATTCTAAAAACTTAAAATTTATGTTTTGTATTATTATGTATAACATTGGCAAATTAGATAAGACATGCTCATTCATGTTAAACTCATAAATCTACTCCTATTTATTGAATATTTTAAAAATCAGAAACCTCCCTAGGCAAGATCTTAAACTAATATTCCCACTTATGCCATGACATTTTTAGCAGATATTTAAATGTATTAACTAATCTACTAATGAGTAGAAATCTGAAAGACCAGAATCTCTGTTACCTTTCACATAATGACCCTATTCAATGTAAACTATGACTACAATTAGAAAAATACCCAAATCCTAAAGTCAAATCCTCACCTCTTTTATCAGTCATAGAAAATATTTTAATAGCTATGGTACTGTAATCTGTAATCCCAGCACTTGGCAGTTGAATGCAGGAGGATCAAGGCCTTTGACTGTCCATAGCTACATAGCGAGTTTGAGGTCAGCATGAGTAATGTAGGACTGTCTCAAATAAACCTGTCCCCTACAAATCAAACAGAAATCTAATGTTAGTATAAAGATATAAAAAAGTAAATATTTCTGTCACTTCAGTAGGAAAATGTTGACCAGAAATACTAAAATAAATGTACAAGTGGAATTTTTTACTATATTTTTGAAGGGAAAACTATTGAAATCTGGATATCCATAGAGTTCCCTGTTTAGAATATTATCCTGACAGCATATAGCCCAGAACTGGTAAGAAGCAAGGCTTGGAGAATCACAGGAGTTGCCTTGCCCAGACTTTAGAGATGGCAGCAAATAACTGTAAGTATCACCTGTTTTTTTAGACTGAGGAAGTGCAATTGATGATGACATGTTCCAATATAATGATAGAATAACAAACAAACAAACAAATAAAAAACTATTATTTCTGCTTTAGATCTTTGCAGGGCCATTCTAGCCCCATCGTTTGACAAAAGCACAACACAGCTCAGAAAATTGTTTTGATGACATCAACAATTGTCAGACTTAAAATCTATCGATGTGCTTCAAACTTCTCTCATCTTCTGGGGTTATACATTGTGGTATTAATGAGACCTCTAAATGATCCCTAGGATTAGGAGCATAGTGTGTAGAGTTGGGAGTGGATATATAGTCTGGAGAGATAAAATGGGAAGCTTGGTGATCCTTCGATTGCCTGTGCCACATACCTTTGCAGTTGTGCTAATAGATTCAGTGCAGATTGCCAATACCTTCTATGAGCACTACCCTAGCACACAGTACAGTGCTTTCTATTCTTTTTCCGGGCTTTTGCCTGTGAGAGGGAATGTAGCTTGGATCCTACTGGTTGGTGTGTGGAAGATAAAAATCATTGGATCGGTTCAAAGCTATGGGAGCTGCCAGTTAATAGGCTAAGCTTCAGACTACATCCTTCCAATGGATTACTAGGGTCCAGTCTAGATGAATTTCTGGATCCCCAGGATACATGAATAGCATGCAGTATTCTAGAGTAGTATCCAGCTTAATGATACTTTTGTTGCTCTTGTGTCTTTCCCTCTTCTGTATCCCCCAAGTTCATTCCGCTTTCTTGGCATGACTCACAAATGAGCACAAACCATCACACACACACACACACACACACACACACACACACACACACACACACACACACACATTTGTTGGACAGTGCAAAGCTTCAACCTCTTTAAATATATACTCACATTTGGTGGATGGAACAAAGCACCAACTTTATTTTTCTCACACTGCTTATATATCTCTGTACAATCTTTCAATTAGTATAAAATTTATACTGGTTACTTTCTATTTTCTTCTAGTGAATAATTATGAGTATGTATAAGGAGAAGCATCTTCTCACTATACTTTTATGATGAGCCAACAATAGTGCCTACATGCCATTTCTGAATAATTGGATCTTAAATTCCACCATTGTCCAAGTGTACTTCTGAAAGACTTTTCTCATTACATGGGGTCTCTATAGTAGCATCTTTGTTCATCAGGCCTCTAGTTGTACCTTCTGGCCTAAGCAGGTCTTATACTTCACTTAAAGAGATGCCAAATTTACACAATGTAGACAAAGATGCATTGAGCATTCTCATACTCACTAATATAACATTCCTCCCCTCAGGTTTGAAGTCTCCAGAGCAGCAAAGAGAGTGGGGAGTAGAACTCATCATCTTTAGGTCACTCAGCATCGATGGGTTGTTTGCAACCTTAGTATACAGACATGGATGATTGAACACAAACCTGTCAGGCTGATAAAGAACTAGACATCTACTAACGTCCTTGGAACCATGTTCAGATTGCTGCACATCCTCCTGAAGATGCCACAGATGACATGGTTCCTTGTGATTGTTGTTCTCTTCTTGTTGTTGCTGTTTTCTTTTAACTTTTGAAGAGGATACTTTATTAGTCTGTTGCTATGTTAGTCATCTCCTGGCATTAGAAACCAACATCCCACTGTTTAAATGTTTTACATTTCCTACTCTTTTTGGAAAACACAATGTATGTGCATCATTTTTTCCTATTGTTTCAAAGACATAGCACTATGTAATTCAACTTTACAATTGTAATCATTTTGACCAATATTCACATGAATATAAATTTTATGTGTAAAATTCTTCCTGTGCTGTGTTATTTTTCACCAGATGACAGTTTCATTTGAGGTCATTTGAAAGATCGTTCCTTATATGTGTCTTTAAAAGATATATTTTGGACCTGAGGGGTATGGCTGAATATCTTCAGCACAATAAACACCTTCTATAACATTACTATCTAGTGGATTATAAGTATCAGGTTGTACACAGTAGTAACTAAAATAATGGACAATTTGAGAAAGATTTTAGGGTGAAATCTCTCATAATATACAGAAAAAAAGGAAATCCTAGATATTAATCAAATTTATGCACACCAAATGAACATTGTGGGTTTTGTGGGTTTGTTTGTATATGTCTTTGTAGTTCGAATATCCAACCTTTATGTCTTAATTGATGATTGTAAACAGTGCTCAGAGTGTGTGCGTGTGAATTAAAGGGCACCATGTCTTTAGTGTTTAGATTAATTTCACATATAATTATCTGTCTATCTGTCATCTATGTATGTATGTATGTATGTATGTATGTATGTATGTATGTATGAAGTAATGATTGAATGTATTTATAGAGATATGTATGCAACTATTTCTCTATCATCTACCTATCACTCTCTCTCTTTCTATTTCTCTCACTCTCTTTCTCTGTTTATCTCTTATGCATGAACATATGCATGCATGTAGCTAGGTAGGTGTGGTATTTTTAATGTAATTGGTTCCCTTCGGCCCATAGGCTGTATTAGGATGTTTAACCTTGTTGGACTAGGTGTTTCCTTGTTGGAGGAAGAGTGTCACTGGAAGAGGTGGGTGGTCTCACACATGTTCAAGTTAGTTATGCCCAGTAGGGCTCTTTGTGTTTGCTGTCTCTCTGTCTTTCCAAGAGTAGCTGTGATAGAGTGTTCAGTGATTCAAGGAGGGGATGTTGGTTAGATGGCATATAAAGCAGGCAAGACACATTTACATACATGGTAGAAGAAGCAAGCTTTAAGAAGCACAAACCATCACACACACACACACACACAAACACACACACACACACACACACACATTTGTTGGACAGTGAAAAGCTTCAACCACTTTAAATATATACTCACATTTGGTGGATGGAACAAAGCACCAACTTTATTTTTCTCACACTGCCTATATATCTCTGCACAATCTTTCAATTAGTATAAAATTTATACTGGTTACTTTCTATTTTCTTCTAGTGAATATTTATGAGTATGTATAAGGAGAAGCATCTTCTCACTATACTTTTATGATGAGCTATTTATAAATTATGTTTATAAATATCCAATATTATTCCCAAGAACGAACACGCATTTCTAACTAAAAAACTTGTTATAGATTAACAAGTTGTAAGCAAGTAGGGTAATTTTTATTTCAGCCAGTTTCTCTTACTGGTAGACTGAAATTTGCTGTTATACAGAAAGGATTAGTTTTTATCTATCTCAAAAATTAATCCTGCAAAAATCTTAAAAGAATCACAAAACTAAACTTTTATATAAAAACCTATCATCCCTTTCTACTTTGAAATCTCAGGGTGCACATCTGTTCATTCACCATGTTTTTCTTAAATCATATCAGGAATCAGAATGAGGAAATAGGTACAAGGAAATAATAATCATCTGAACACCAGCCTGACTTTGAAAAAAAAAGGCATGTTTTTTGTAGTAATTCTTTCCAAGATTGTGGTTGAAATATTAATCTGCATCAGCTGCAATCCTTGAGAAAGTTAGATCTAAATAACACTGTGGGTGGCAATGATATTGCCCAGTGAGGGGCTGGAACCCCCCTTAAATTTTCATACAATCCATAGATTATGAGGAATGTGATGTGAGGGCAGCAAGTAGAGAGAAACTCTACAACAGCATGAGTGGTAACAGAGTAGTACCAGCTTTTAAGTGTTTAAGAGTGGTAAGAGCTTTTAAGTGGTTCACCTCACCAAGAATCCATCAAAGCCCAGTATTTTGGAGGTAAAATGTACATTCCGGGGAGCCCCTCTGCCATGCTTAATATTCTAATAAAATTAAAAATAATATTAATTTCTCATTTAATAGACCCTGCTTACAGTCCCCCCAAATTTTACTCCCCACGGTTCTTTTACTACCTCCCATCCTCTCCAGTTCCTCCCCCTTTCGGTCATCATTCATCAAATACTTCTCTTTCAAATATCTCTTCCTGCATTTCCTTATTCAACCCCATCTCCCTCCACCATGCCACCTGATCTTCTCCTTCTTGTCCACCTTTGTACACTAATAAAATCCATTCTATTTCTCCATACCATGGGCATCCATGTATGCACCCAAGTCCTTCCTCTATACCTAACTTCCCTGGATCTACAGATTGTAGACAGGCCATCACATATGTAATGTTGAATGTCTTAATGTTTCTATTGCTGTCACCAAAAACTATAACCCAAGCACAAGTTGGGGAGGGTAGGACTTATTTGCAATGTGGGTACTGTAAAGAAAAGGGACACTGAGCAACAGACTGCCCCAAGAAAGAGACAGATACCAGACCACCTAAGTCCTTTTCTCAGAGGATGATGACTACATGATATGGGGAACAGACACCCTACGTGACACTAGGGTAACCCCAACTGTGGAAGAGACCCTTATGGCTTCCCTTCATGATATCAGAGCAGAGTTTTCAGTCCTGACAGAGCCACTGGAGAAATTGAGGACCCAGAAATCCTTAGTATTCGGGGCTACTGGTCAGAAACCATACTCTTAGACCACTGATAAGAAAGTTAATCTATGAATAAGCCAAGTAACTCATTCCTCCCTCATCATTCCTCAAGCCCCACCACATTGTTGTGGAGAGACATACTAGCATATTTATAATAACAGAAAAAAAACAATACAAGGACGGGAACCACGCCCTAGAAAAAACAAGAAGATAATCCATCAACAAACCTAAAAGAAGACAACCACAAGAACAGAATGCCAACTTTAACAACAAAAATAACAGGAAGCAACAATTACCTTTCCTTAATATCTCTTAATATCAATGGACTCAATTCCCCAATAAAAAGACATAGACTAACAGACTGGCTACACAAACAGGACCCAACATTCTGCTGCTTACAGGAAACCCATCTCAGGGAAAAAGACAGACACTACCTCAGAGTGAAAGGCTGGAAAACAATTTTCCAAGCAAATGGTCTGAAGAAACAGGCTGGAGTAGCCATTCTAATATCGGATAAAATCGACTTCCAACCCAAAGTTATCAAAAAAGACAAGGAGGGACACTTCATACTCATCAAAGGTAAAATCCTCCAAGAGGAACTCTCAATTCTGAATATCTACGCTCCAAATGCAAGGGCAGCCACATTCATTAAAGACACTTTAGTAAAGCTCAAAGCACACATTGCACCTCACACAATAATAGTGGGAGACCTCAACACACCACTTTCATCAATGGACAGATCGTGGAAACAGAAACTAAACAGGGACACAGTGAAACTAACAGAAGTTATGAAACAAATGGACCTGACAGATATCTACAGAATATTTAATCCTAAAACAAAAGGATATACCTTCTTCTCAGCACCTCACGGGACCTGCTCCAAAATTGACCATATAATTGGTCACAAAATAAGCCTCAACAGATACAAAAATATTGAAATTGTCCCATGTATCCTATCAGACCACCATGGCCTAAGACTGATCTTCAATAACAACATTAAGAATGGAAAGCCAACATTCACGTGGAAACTGAACAACACTCTTCTCAATGATACCTTGGTCAAGGAAGGAATAAAGAAAGAAATTAAAGACTTTTTAGAGTTTAATGAAAATGAAGCCACAACGTACCCAAACCTTTGGGACACAATGAAAGCATTTCTAAGAGGGAAACTCATAGCTCTGAGTACCTCCAAGAAGAAACGGGAGAGAGCACATACTAGCAGCTTGACAACACATCTAAAAGCTCTAGAAAAAAAGGAAGCAAATTCACCCAAGAGGAGTAGACGGCAGGAAATAATCAAACTCAGGGGTGAAATTAACCAAGTGGAAACAAGAAGAACTATTCAAAGAATTAACCAAACGAGGAGTTGGTTCTTTGAGAAAATCAACAAGATAGATAAACCCTTAGCTAGACTCACTAGAGGGCAAAGGGACAAAATCCTAATCAACAAAATCAGAAATGAAAAGGGAGACATAACAACAGATCCTGAAGAAATCCAAAACACCATCAGATCCTTCTACAAAAGCTTATACTCAACAAAACTGGAAAACCTGGACGAAATGGACAAATTTCTGGACAGATACCAGGTACCAAAGTTGAATCAGGATCAAGTTGACCTTCTAAACAGTCCCATATCCCCTAAAGAAATAGAAGCAGTTATTAATAGTCTCCCAACCAAAAAAAGCCCAGGACCAGATGGGTTTAGTGCAGAGTTCTATCAGACCTTCAAAGAAGATCTAATTCCAGTTCTGCACAAACTATTTCACAAGATAGAAGTAGAAGGTACTCTATCCAACTCATTTTATGAAGCCACTATTACTCTGATACCTAAACCACAGAAAGATCCAACAAAGATAGAGAACTTCAGACCAATTTCTCTTATGAATATCGATGCAAAAATCCTTAATAAAATTCTCGCTAACCGAATCCAAGAACACATTAAAGAAATCATCCATCCTGACCAAGTAGGTTTTATTCCAGGGATGCAGGGATGGTTTAATATACGAAAATCCATCAATGTAATCCATTATATAAACAAACTCAAAGACAAAAACCACATGATCATCTCGTTAGATGCAGAAAAAGCATTTGACAAGATCCAACACCCATTCATGATAAAAGTTTTGGAAAGATCAGGAATTCAAGGCCCATACCTAAACATAATAAAAGCAATCTACAGCAAACCAGTAGCCAACATCAAAGTAAATGGAGAGAAGCTGGAAGCAATCCCACTAAAATCAGGGACTAGACAAGGCTGCCCACTTTCTCCCTACCTTTTCAACATAGTACTTGAAGTATTAGCCAGAGCAATTCGACAACAAAAGGAGATCAAGGGGATACAAATTGGAAAAGAGGAAGTCAAAATATCACTTTTTGCAGATGATATGATAGTATATATAAGTGACCCTACAAATTCCACCAGAGAACTCCTAAACCTGATAAACAGCTTTGGTGAGGTAGCTGGATATAAAATTAACTCAAACAAGTCAATGGCCTTTCTCTACACAAAGAATAAACAGGCTGAGAAAGAAATTAGGGAAACAACACCGTTCTCAATAGTCACAAATAATATAAAATATCTCGGCGTGACTCTAACTAAGGAAGTGAAAGATCTGTATGATAAAAACTTCAAGTCTCTGAAGAAAGAAATTAAAGAAGATCTCAGAAGATGGAAAGATCTCCCATGCTCATGGATTGGCAGGATCAACATTGTAAAAATGGCTATCTTGCCAAAAGCAATCTACAGATTCAATGCAATCCCCATCAAAATTCCAACTCAATTCTTCAACGAATTAGAAGGAGCAATTTGCAAATTCATCTGGAATAACAAAAAACCTAGGATAGCAAAAACTCTTCTCAAGGATAAAAGAACCTCTGGTGGAATCACCATGCCTGACCTAAAGCTTTACTACAGGGCAATTGTGATAAAAACTGCATGGTACTGGTATAGAGACAGACAAGTAGACCAATGGAATAGAATTGAAGACCCAGAAATGAACCCACACACCTATGGTCACTTGATCTTCGACAAGGGAGCTAAAACCATCCAGTGGAAGAAAGACAGCATTTTCAACAATTGGTGCTGGCACAACTGGTTGTTATCATGTAGAAGAATGCGAATCGATCCATACTTATCTCCTTGTACTAAGGTCAAATCTAAGTGGATCAAGGAACTTCACATAAAACCAGAGACACTGAAACTTATAGAGGAGAAAGTGGGGAAAAGCCTTGAAGATATGGGTACAGGGGAAAGATTCCTGAACAGAACAGCAATGGCTTGCTCTGTAAGATCGAGAATTGACAAATGGGACCTAATGAAACTCCAAAGTTTCTGCAAGGCAAAAGACACCGTCAATAGGACAAAAAGACCACCAACAGATTGGGAAAGGATCTTTACCTATCCTAAATCAGATAGGGGACTAATATCCAACATATATAAAGAACTCAAGAAGGTGGACTTCAGAAAATCAAATAACCCCATTAAAAAATGGGGCTCAGAACTGAACAAAGAATTCTCACCTGAGGAATACCGAATGGCAGAGAAGCACCTGAAAAAATGTTCAACATCCTTAATCATCAGGGAAATGCAAATCAAAACAACCCTGAGATTCCACCTCACACCAGTCAGAATGGCTAAGATCAAAAATTCAGGTGACAGCAGATGCTGGCGTGGATGTGGAGAAAGAGGAACACTCCTCCATTGTTGGTGGGATTGCAAGCTTGTACAACCACTATGGAGATCAGTCTGGCGGTTCCTCAGAAAACTGGATATAGTACTACCGGAGGATCCAGCAATACCTCTCCTGGGCATATATCCAGAAGATGCCCCAACTGGTAAGAAGGACACATGCTCCACTATGTTCATAGCAGCCTTATTTATAATAGCCAGAAGCTGGAAGGAACCCAGATGCCCCTCAACAGAGGAATGGATACAGAAAATGTGGTACATCTACACAATGGAGTACTACTCAGCTATTAAAAAGAATGAATTTATGAAATTCCTGGCCAAATGGATGGACCTGGAGGGCATCATCCTGAGTGAGGTAACACATTCACAAAGGAACTCACACAATATGTACTCACTGATAAGTGGATATTAGCCCAAAACCTAAGATACCCAAGATATAAGATACAATTTCCTAAACACATGAAACTCAAGAAAAATGAAGACTGAAGTGTGAACACTATGCCCCTCCTTAGAAGTGGGAGCAAAACACCCTTGGAAGGAGTTACAGAGACAAAGTTTGGAGTTGAGATAAAAGGATGGACCATGTAGACACTACCATATCCGGGGATCCATCCCATAATCAGCTTCCAAATGCTGACACCATTGCATACACTAGCAAGATTATGCTGAAAGGACCCTGATATAGCTGTCTCTTGTCAGAGTATGCCTGGGCCTAGCAAACAGAAGTGGATGCTCACAGTCGGCTATTGGATGGATCACATGGCCCCCAATGAAGGAGCTAGAGAAAGTACCAAAGAAGCTAAAGGGATCTGCAACCCTATAGGTGGAACAACATTATGAACTAACCAGTACCCCGGAGCTCTTGACTCTAGCTGCATATGCATCAAAAGATGGCCTAGTCGGCCATCACTGGAAAGAGAGGCCCATTGGACACGCAAACTTTATATGCCCCAGTACAGGGGAACGCCAGGGCCATAAAAGGGGAGTGGGTGGGTAGGGGAGAGGGGGTGGGTGGCTATGGGGGACTTTTGGTATAGCATTGCAAATGTTGACATATTGAAACAAAAAAAAAAAAAGAAAGTTAATCTATGAATAAGCCAAGTAACTCATTCCTCCCTCTTCATTCCTCAAGCCCCACCCCATTGTTGTGGAGAGACATACTAGCATATTTAATATCCCAAATAAGCTGCTCTTTGGAAGGAACTTCAATCCCTTGGCAAGCCTGTCCCTATAAATTTAACTTTAAAATTAGAAGAAGAATATAGATTACATGAGTCTCAAACCCCGTCAAGAAAAGTACTAGAATGGACCTATTTAGAGAGATATCCAACAGCCTGGGCAGAGACTGGTGGTATAATTGAGACAAAAATGGTGCCCCCCCATCATTGTGACATTGAAAACTGGTGAGATTCCTTTCGGGGTACAACAATACACCATGAGCAAAGAGGCCAGAGAGGGCATCAGACCTCACCTTCAAAGGCTCTTAGAACTAGGCGTGTTTGGTCCTTTGTCAGTCTTCCTGAAATACTCTGTTGCTACCAGTTAAAAAGCAAGGCTTTGCCACCTGGCACTCCCTAATAATCCCCCCTTACTAAAGAGACTGGGACTTTCTCATGGACCCCTTATATGGGGAGGCCTTTAAAAAGATTAAAAAATCGTGCTTAGTGCCTCAGCCCTAGTCCTGACAGATGTGACCGAGTCATTCACTCTCTATTTAGATAAAAGAGCAGAAATAGTGAGATAGGTCCTGAACTAAGCTCTGGGGACATAGAAAAGACTTGTGGCCTACTTGTAAAAAAAAAAAAAATAGACCCAATGCCCAGTGGACGGCCGTCTTTCTTAAAAGATATCACTGCTGTGCCAGTACTTCTCAAAGATGCTGACAAACTGACTCTAGGTCAAGGAACTATAGTAGTAGCCCCCCTCTGCCCCCATGCCTTAGAAAGCATTGTTAGGCAGCTGCCAGATTGCTGGATGACTAATGCTCACAGGACCCATTATCAGAGCCTCTTTCTGACTGAGAGAGTGTAGAGAGAGTGTAATTTGCACCCCTGCTATCCTGAATCCTTCCACCTTGCTGCCTGAAGCTGACAACTCCCTACCAGTGAAGGTGTATAGACATCCTGGCAGAAGAAACCAAAACTAAGAAAGAAGTCACTGACCAGCCATGGTCAGGTTGCCCAAATTGGTACACAGATGGTATCACCTTTTTGATTGAAGGTAAAAGAAAAGTGGTGCCAGCAGTGGTCAACGGAAAAGAAACCATCCGTGTAAGCAGCTTTACTGAAGAAATGACAGTCCAGAGAGAAGAGCTAATCACACTTACCCAGGCCTTGCAGCTGGCCATAGAAAAGAACATCAATATCTAAACAGACAGCATGTATGCCTTTGCCACATGCATGGTAGTATCTGTAGAAAAAGGATGCTACTCACATCTACTGGGGAAGATATTAAAAATAAAAAGGAAACCTTGAGACTATTAAAGCCATACACTTTGCAAAAACTGGACATCATACATAGCCATTGTCACCACAAAGTCCATGAGGCCATAGTGAAGGGAAATCTGATGCCTGAACTGACTGGCCTAAAAAAAATAAATAAATAAAATAAAGAACGTGAAGACCATTATAAACTCAAAGATGCAGGCTTTGACTATACTCCAGAAGATCAGAAATTAACAGACAAAATACCTGATATATGTGGGTGTACTACCCAGGGAGTCTCTAGGACCTAAGATGGTTGCTCTGTCCTGCCCACAATAGAAAGGTAACTATATGTCTCCAATCTAAACCACCTCATGCACTTGGAAATTGAGAAGGTCAAAGAAAATGTTGAGAGCTCAAACAGCTATGTTATAAGATTGCCAGATGTTGCCCAGGGGATTGTTAATGAATGCCAAGCATGTGCCCTCACCATTGCTGGGCACCACAAGAACACCCCCCGCCCAGAAGGTGGATAAGAGTTGACTGGCCATGAGCATACTGAAAAGTAGCTTTACTGAAGTTAAACCAGCCAAGTACAGTAATAAATATCTATTTGTTTTTTTACAAACACCTTTTCAGGCTTGGTCCAAGCCTTCCCCACTAATAACAAGAACACCCATGCCATGGGAAAGAAGATATTAGAGGAAAATTTCCCAAGATTTGGCATCCCTAAGGTACTTTCATCAGACAATGGCCCCTCCTTCATTGTCCAGGTAAGCCAAGGGTTAGCCAGACAATGGGGGATTCATTGGAAGATACATTGTTCTTATAGATGCCAGACTTCAGGACAGGTAGAGTGGATGAATAGAGCATTAAAAGAAACCTTGACTAAATTGGTTTTAGAGACCTACAGAAAAGATTATGCAGCTCTTTTTTCCATTTGCCTTGTTCTGAGTATGGAACACCACGAGGAAATTTAAACCTTCACCATTCAAACTCCTCAACTTGGGACGCCCCTCCCTTTAACAGAAGCAGGTGCAATGTTTGAACTTGATGTTTCTTTTTCAGAACCCCCACTAGCTCACTTGAAGGCCCTACAATTGGTCAGAAAAGATGCCTTGGAAATGCTGAAACACAATAAAAAACAAAAACAAAAACACAAAAACAAAAAAACATACTAACCAGGAACCATCTTCGTGCCACATAAATTTCAAACAGAAGATCCTGTCCGGGTCCGGTGCCACCATTCTGGCAAACTTGAACTCAGATCAAAAGGATGCTCCCTGGTGCTTCTGACAAGCCCTGCTGCCGCACCTCCAGCATGTAACCGCTTCTGGCCTGCCATGGCCCACTGGCCTGGCACTGCTCACACACAGTGGGCACTGCACAGGAACCCCCCTTCTTCCCTCCTCCCACAGGCAAGAGTCTCTTTCGTCTCATTCAAGGGGTTTCTGAGGTTCTCAATCTTACAAATCCTAAAGCTGTGACCTCAGGTTGGCTTTATTTGGCAGCTGGGCCAGAGGTTTAATTTTCTAACTTATAAAATTAGAACTATGTACTAGAAGGAGTGGGAAATGTGAGACCCCAACTTAGAGCATTTCTCCCTGGAAGGTGAAGCCCCTGGACATTCTCCAAGCTGGTATTCCCTGAGCTCTAAAAATACAGCCAGAAAGAAGCTCTATGTTCTCTACAGCCACCAAAAAGCATTTTGGTTTCTGAGCCTTACAGCTAGAGATTCGAAAATTGGAGTTTTGCCAAGGACATCTGGGCAGAGAAGAACACTCCTCCCGACTCTTCCCAACTCTCCAAACTCTCCTCCCAACTCATCTCAATTCCTCAGCTAGCTAATAAAAACCCTCTTCTGTCACATCTTAGAGTCATATGCCCCTGCCCTGCACAGTGGAAGGAGTTTGTCCTTAGCTAGCTGATAATAAAACCTCTTACAGTTTGCATCAGGTGTGGATTTCTCTCAAGTCATTGGGGTGCTGGCCATCTCATCTGAGGACTTTAATGGACTTGAGAGGAGGTCCATCTTCAGGGTCTTACACATGGAGACCTAAGACCAAAACTCTTCAAACTATTATGCAAAATCAAAAGAGAAGGAACACTATTGAATTTGTTCTATGAAGCCAGATTACAATTATATTCAAACCATACAAAAACTCAATCAAGAAAGGAAACTTCAGACCATTTTCCCTTATGAATATCGAAGCAAAAATACTCAATAAAATCACTGCAAACCAAATAAAAGAATACATCAAAACGATCATCCATCATGGTCAAGTAGGCTTCATCCCTGTGATGCACGGATGGTTTAATATATGGAAATTTGTCAACTTAATCCACTATAGAAACAAACTCAAAGACAAAAACAACATGATCACCTCATTAGATGCTTAGAAAGCATTTGACAAAATACAACACCCATTCATAATAAAAGTCCAGGAAAGGTCAGGAATTCAAGGCCCATACCTAATATAAAAAAAAAAAAAATCAGCAAACCAGTAGGAAACATTAAACTAAATGAAACAATCCCATTAAAATCAGGGACGAGACAAGACTGCCCACTTTCTTCATACCTATTCAATATAGTAGTTGAAGTCCTAACCAGAGCAATTAGACAACAAAAGGAAAACAAATGAATACAAATTGGAAAGGAAGAAGTCAAAATATCACTATTTCCAGAATATATGATAGCATGTATCAGTGACCCAAAATGCACCAGAGAAATCATAAACCTTATATACGACTTCAGTGCAGTAGGTGAATATATAATTAACTCAAACATATCAGTGGGCTTTCCCTACACAAAGGAAAAGGAGGATGAGAAAGAAATTAGGGAAAAAAACACCCTTCACAATACTCACAAATAATATAAAAAAGCTTGGTGTGATTCTAACTTAGAAAGTGAAAGATACATATGATAAAAACTTCAAGTCTCTGAAGAAAGAAATGAAACAAGATCTCAGAACATGGAAAGATCTCCCATGCTCATGGATTGGAAGGATTAATATAGTAAAAATGTGTGTTCTGCCAAAAGTAGTTTAAAGATTCAATGCAATCCCCATCAAAATTCCAACTCAATTCTTTACTGAGTTAGAAAAGGCAATTTACAAATTCACCTGGAATTAAAAAAAAAAAACAACAACAACAACAAAAAAAAAAACCTAGTATAAGAAAAACTATTCCCAACAATAAAAGAACCTCTTGTGGAATCACCATGCCTGAACTCAAGCTGCACTACAAAGCAATTGTGATAAAAACTACATGGTACAGGTTTAGTGGTAGACAGGTATATAAATGAAATAGAACTGAAGTCAGAAAAATAAACCCACACACCTATAGTCACTTGATCTTTGACAAAGGAGCTAAAACCATCTAGTGGAAAGAAGACAGCATTTTCAACAAATGGTGCTGGCTTAATTGGCAGTTAGCATGTAGTAGAATGTAAATTGATCTATTCTCATCCCCTGTACAATGCTCAAGTCTAAGTCGATCAAGGAACTGCACATAAAACCAGAGACACTGAAACTTATAGAAGAGAAAGTGGGGAATAGCCTGGAATACATGGGCAAAGGGGGAATATTCTTGAAAAAAAATACCAGCAATATTTTGTGCTATAAGATTAAAAATGGACAAATGGGACCTCATAAAATTGATAAGATTATACCCAGAAGTTCAAACTTTTAATAAGGACACATGCTTCACTATGTCCATAGCAGCCTTATGTATAATAACAAGAAGCTGAAATGAAACCAGATGACTCTCTTTAGAGGAATGTATATAGAAAATATGGTACATTTACTTAATGAATTACTACACAGCTATTAAAAACAATGAATTCATGAAATTTTTATACAAATGGATGGATCTGTATGATATCTTTCTAAGTGAGATAACCCAATCACAAAAATCACACATGATATTCACTCATTGGTGAGTGGATATTTTCCCTGAAGCTCAGAATAAGCAAGGTAAAATATGCAAAACCCATGAAACTGAAGAAGAAAGACCAAAGTGTGGATAAGTACCCCACAATTCCCTGGGACTAAACCACCAATCAATGAAAACAAACAATGGGACATATGATTCCAGCTTTATATGTAGCAGAGGATGGACTAGTCAGGCATCAATGAGAGGAGAGACACTTTTTCCTGTAAAGATCCTATGCCCCAGTATGGGGGAATACCTGGGCTGGCATTTTTAGATGGTGTGTTGGGGAGATGGGGGAGAGGGGAGAGGACAGGAGATTTTTGGCGTGTAAACTAGAAACGGGGATAATATTTGAAATGTAAATAAGGAAAATATATAATAGAATAAGAAAGGAGATAATTTACTTGAAGGTTTTATGAGATAAATTCATGTTTGGCAAACATATTATACGAACAATGTTCAGGTCTTTTGTTGAGGCAAAATCAAGAAAGTTCTTCTTTCTCAAAATATGGTGATATAGTTCCAAGAGTAGGTATATGTGCTGCTAAACCTTGTATATAGGAATAGATAGATATAGGTAAAATTAGAAATGAAGTATATGTAAACTTAACAAGACTTCCTCCATTTCAGGTGACTAGGTAAAATCTAATGAACTGCAGGACACAATTAATACCTGACACTGGAAATGCTATACCTTCCAAAAGAGCCTCCTCTGAAACTTTTATGTCATCGTGCTCATCATCAAAGTCCAAGTGTAATAAGTAACCTTCCTTTGGTATCACCATCAATTTCTTAAGTGCCATTCTTCTCTTAAGAACTCAGTAGTCTTCTTAGTTAAAAAACAAACAATAAAAATAAAAAGGAAAAAAAAGAACTTAGTTACCTGACTAAAAAGTATCATTTAAATAATTAAAAATAACAAAACAACAAATAATTATTTTAGCTCAATGAAAGATCATTTCTTTTGTTACTTAACATGTGTATTTTTAATCAATTGCCTTTTTCAGAGAGTTCTGTATACATATTCAAAATGGTGATGCATATATATATATATATATATATGTATATATATATATATATACTTACCCGTACCATTTCCTCCGTGTATCCCATTTATCATGTCCCTCTCCCTCACAACTTGTTTTAAAAACTTCTTTAACTCACTTCTTTAAAAACCTCCTTTAGAACCAAAGTTATCAATCTGCCATTTCTCAGTTTAAAAAAAAAAAAAAAAAACAAAAACTGGCCAAACTTCAACATGTGAGTCCTCCCCTCCTCCCAATAAACAATGAGCAACATCCTTTAACCTTTGAGGCATCTGAAATTTGGTCCTATCTCCCACAGATTCTTTTTAAACAAAACATCAGCAATTCCGTTTACCAGTTTATCTCAGTCTAACGTAAACGCACAGTGCTATCCAGAAAGATAAAGAACATGGTAACTGTATATTCATATCAAGAAGATCCACCACTAAGTCTACAAAAAAACATGAACCACCACCACCACCCACACAGAAAGACCTTATATTGGAGAAATTAGGGATTTGGGGAAGCCGAGGATTTCAAACATCTGAAGATTGTAAGTTCAAGGCCAGACCAAGCTGGACCAGCTGAAACTACAAAGATAGATCCCATCCTACAGAACCTAAACTGAGAGAAAAAGCTGAACTTGGTGGTGCAAGTCTTTAATCCCAATAGATGGGAGATTGGGACAGAAGGATCTCTGGTCAGAATCCATCCCCAATGACATATGAATCTCTTACAATATCTCCTCTTCTTCTTTTCATTCATCTTCCTATGCCATTCTACTGTCTGCAATGTTCATACAGTCTATACCAAAGGAACACACCATAGAGAAGACAATGAGGAGGGAGGAATCCTCAGTGTGTTTCTAAGGGATCCTGTACAGCACACAGGACAAGCGCCAAGGCATCTCATCCATGGCTCACTGTTCCCTGACCCACAGTCCTGCAGCTGGTTCTCTGATCCTATCCCCAGGCCCAAAACTTTTCTCTTCCAAGGGTTCCCAATTCCCTATGGCCCTGACCTGTTCAATCCTCTTCCATGAATACGGTCCTCCACCTTCCATTCACCCTCAGATTCCACAGGAAATGGCGATCAGGAGGCTTTTCCTCACTTAGTGGCCTCCTGGGCCTGAGATTCCCCACCCTGTCACACCTCTATTAACTGTACAACAACCCTGATCAGGGCAGATTATCACTTACAGGTCATGTATGAGGAGAACACCTTCACAACTGCACCCTTCTGTGCTTAGCTCCTCAATGGCAAAAAAAAAAAAAAAAAAAAAAAAAAAGTTGTCAGGAGCCAGACCCGGACAGAAGCCTCAGAGGATCCTTTGTGATGCCAGCTGGAGCAAACAGGTCTCACCAAACGACTGTGCTGATTGGCTAAATACACCCTGCACATGCGTTCATGGAATACCAAGTACCAACACTTTGAAGGGAGATTTTAGAAGGTGGGAATAAGCCACTGGCTTTAAGACAAATGATTTCCAGTTTGTTGGTTGATAAGTGCTTACAAACTTGAAAATCTAGGACAAATATGAAACATATGAAATACAGCAAATGGCTCTACTTAATTTCAGCTGTAGAGGCTCTTGTACGCATTTTTGGTTTTTTATTTATTTATGTGCATAAACATTTAATAATGTGGACTTCTGCATGTACACACGCACACCAGAAGAGTCTATGCTGCCCTAAGAGTTCAGAAGGGAGCATGCACATTTCCTTCAACCCCTGGTACTCTCCTGTCTCTACTTTCCTAGTCCTCAGCTTGATTAGAAGAGTGTGCTAGGCAGTGCAGGCCCTCTCTCTCTCACTTATGTGCTTGGCCACTCAGGCCCACTCTCTCACTTAGGCATTAGTCTGGGCAGGCACTCTCTGTCTCTCTCTTTCTCTCTTCGTCTCTCTGTCTCTCTCTGTCTCTCTCTCTGTCTCTCTCTTTCTCTCTTCGTCTCTCTGTCTCTGTCTCTGTCTCTGTCTCTGTCTCCCTCTCTCTCTCTCTCTCTCTCTCTCTCTCTCTCTCTCTCTCTCTCACTCTCTCTCACTTAAGTGCTAGGCTGCACATGTCCTCTCTCTCTCTCTTATGTGCTAGACTGCCCAGGGCCCCTCTCTTTCTTATATGCTAGACTTCCCAGGACCTCTCTCTCACTTAGATGTTAGTCCTTGCAGGCCCTCTTTCTCACTTATGTGCTAGGCTGGGCATAGCCTCTCTCTCACTTATGTGCTAGCTGCCCAGGTCACCTCTCTCACCTATGTGCTAGGCTGAGAAGCCCCTCTCTCTCACTTATGCCGCAAGAGAGCACTGATTCTCTGAAACTGTGATTGTGCATATGTTATGAGCCACAATGTGAGTGCTTTGTGCCTGGTCCTCTGCATAGAACAGGTGCTTTTCTTTTCTTTTTTGTTTTTATTATTATTATTATTATTATTATTATTATTATTATTATTATTATTATTAAATTTCAAGACAGGGCTTCTCAGTGTAGCACTGTCTTTCCTGGAACTTACACCAGGCTGGCTTTGAACTCAAAAATCCTTGTCCTCTGCTTCCCAAGTGCTGTGATTGAAGGCATGAACCACCACTGCCCAACCAACAGTTGCTCTTAACAGCTAGTTTTTCCATTTTTTCAACTAGTCTAGTGTGTATTTCATGTATCCTAGAGCATTCCGCCCATTTACTTGCAGTGTTTTCCTACTTGTGCATTAGATTTTCAAGGCTGGTTTGGTGAAAAGAAATGAAAAGAAGTAGTTAGGCACTTTAACAATAATAATAATAATAATAATAATAATAATAATAATAATAATAATAATAATAATAATAATAATAATAGTATAAACATTTTAATGTCTTTAAGTCTATCATTTTTAAAATGTATGAGTGCTCTGTTTATGGGTTCACCTTCATGAAAGAAGGGGACATCAGATCACTTTATATATGGTAGTAAGCCACCATGTTATTGCTGGGAATTGAAATCAGGAACTGTAAAATAACAGCCCCTTCTCATAACTGCTGAGCAATCCCACCAGTTCTAGAAATATGTTTTGATTTAATTTTTATTGCTTTATGATAAGAAAATATACATAATTTTAATTTATCTGAATTTGTTAACAACTAAAAACATATTTTGAGTAAACAGACTTACATCACATTCTTCTTTTTATTTTGTACCCCAACTCCTCCAGCTGATGCCCACTCAAAACCTATCAAACCTTCCATTTTTTATCATGTCCCTTAATATTTATAAAATATTTAACAATAAAAATGAATATTAAAAAAGTTGTTTGATATAAAACAACAATCAATTGAATAGTCTTATTGATATGTTTGTCTGCAGCAATCCTGAAAATACATTTTTCTCATAAATTTTAAATAACTCCAAATATATTAACTGTATGATATATTAAAATAATATATCACTATTAGCTTTTTTGGTGAACATAAATAGTCTTTTGGTTTGTTTGTTGTTTGTTTGTTTTGTTTTTAGTAGATCTTAAAAATCTTGACTTACAGAAGATGCTAACAGGACCCTGATGTTGTCTTGTGTGAGGCTAGTCCAGTGACTGGCAAATACAGAAGTGGATGCACACAATCATCTATTGGATGGAACACAGGACCCCCAATGGAGGAGCTAGAGAAAGTACCCTAGGAACTGAGGTGGTTTGAACCCTAAATAAGAACAACAATATTAACTAACCAGTACCTCCAGAGCTCATGTCTCTAGTTGAATGTGTAGCAGGGGATGGCCTGGTAGGCCATGTGTGGGGGGAGAGGCCTATGGTTTTGTGAAGGTTATATGCCTCAGCTCAAGGTACTACTAGGGCCTGGAGGTGGGAATAGGTATTTTGGGGATCATGGGGGGGGGAGGGGAGGCGGGAGGGGACTTTTGGAATGTAAATGAAGAAAGTATCTAATAAATATAAAATTAATATAAAATCTTGGCTTACTGTGATACAAAAAAAAAAAAGAAAAAAAGAAGAACAGTTTATGGACACTGGATTTCATTGTAATAAGGCTGTACTTGAATGTCCCTCACTTCACCAAATTATTTTACCTCCATATTAGCTAAGGGAAGAGTTGACATATCTGCTGCAGCAAGGAATGAACTGTAGGCATTATTTTTGGATACTAATTTCCTGCTATGTACAAAGCTATTTGATTTGAGTGATTGTTGTCATTCTCAGGCCACAGGTAACAGGGTACATTCACTTAAGGAATAGGTGTTTATTAAGATGGTCTATCCATGATGTCATTGATCAACAGTTTCAATGAAGAATTGTTCTGCTTCGAGAGTGTCACAGAAGTTAGTTGATGATAGAATTCAGTTTCATTGGATGTGATGTTTTTTGCAAAAGCATTCATCTCAGAATAATAGTAACTTTATTGCAAACTTGAAAAATGGAAAAACTCAGAGTAGAAGTGGAAGCTAAAATACTACCACCTTTTGCTACTGTGATGACAGATGACTGATAAATCCTCTCTCACCCTTTGTAGGAATGTGTAAACAGGAACAATCAGCAATGGGTTTGGCTAAGATTGTTTTCCTGCTGTTCAAACCCTGTTACTCAGTATGCTTTGTGGTGGCCAGGAAGCTGAGTTCCTGAGGAAGTAAAGTTCTTGAGGAAGCATGGTAGGCAGAAGTCTCTGTGGAGGGAGTCAGTGAACTGTTGAAAGATGGTTAATCCTGGTTCAGCTGGGGGTCCCAGTGGGATGATGGTGGAGGGATGGAGGTGTTACTAAAGGAGAAAGGAGAGCAGGTGACCCTCATTAGACTCCTGTGGTTAATGCTTCTGGGTTCACAATCCACTTTACCCAAGAAAAAGAGAGAACTTTTTCGCTATGGGCAGGAGATTGAACAAATTATCACCTAGCTGAAACCAGAAAGGCTAGGGAATTGGAGACCCTAAAAGTATTCTTGGGGCCTGGGGATGTGAGTTGTGAGTAAACTGGCGGTCAGTTACTGGTGGAAACAGACTAGATCCTTTTCTGTACTGCTGCTGCCCACCAGGAATTCAAAAAACAAACTGAAGACCAGTCTTCATTTTCCTTTACCTGGTTTTGAAAGGCCAGATTTCCAAAATTTGCATATATAGGCGCCAAAGTTCTTCCAAATCCAGAGGCTCCTCTCAACCTTAGAAGAGCTGGTACTTCAGACATGATTCAGGGAAGGCTGTGTTTATGTATGTGTTGTTTTGGTATAGGAAGGTAAGCTCTAACTCTGTATCTCAGCATTATCTTAGCACATGTGCAGTTTGGACTGGCCTTGAAAATGAAGTACTCAGCCTCACAAATTTACTGGGGCCTAAGGAAACATGTCTTCTATATTTTTTATACTTAAATTTTATTATTTATTTATTTATTTTTTCATTGTTGAAGATTGAATGCAGAGCTTCTTTGTGTAGCATTAAAATATAAGTCCAGTCAGGTGAAAAGTATTTCATTAATATTTGCAAAAAAAAAAATAATAATAATTGTTTATATATCTTGTTGTATTACCAACCAAGAACAGAATCTTCAGTAACTAATGATAATTAGAATGCAAATTCTGAAGAAGTAATTGGAGATACACTGTAATATGTTCAAACTTATTATTTCCTTCTTAGTGTAAGTATTTCAATGAAAGTATAATAGATTATATAGCAAGTAATCTATGTTAACATTTTGTATATGATGTATATTCCAAACAATAATTCTGTATGATTAATCTTTAATTTTAATGGTTTTCTTGGAGGGTATAGTGTTGAGGGTCAAACTCTCATTGTCATGCCTGTATGTCAAAAGCTGAGCCATCAAACTCTAAGATCTGCATCCGTACTTTTTAAAACATTAATTTCTTTATAGATTTCCAGTACAAAATCTTCAGGGAAAATTTGAAGGTACATTTTTGGATATATAATTTTTTAAACTATATAGTATTAGCATAATTTCTATATTAGGAAATATTAGTTAATATACTGTATGACATCATAGTGAATTATTCTTTTTATATGTAGTATTTTGTAACTATTTTTATTTTTATTTATTTATCTATTTATTTATTTATTTATTTATTTATTTATTTTTACTAGATATTATCTTTCTTTACATTTCAAATATTAGTCATTTCTTTGTTTCACCCCAGATAATCTCTATTCCATTTACCCTTTCTGTGTTTCTATGAGGGTCTCCTCCATCTTTCCATTTTACCCTCCCCACCCTGGTACATGCCTACACTGGGGAATTAAGCCTTCACAGGACCAAGAACCTCTCCTCCCACTGATGTCTGACAAGGTCATACTCTGCTATATATGCAGCTGGAACCATGGGTTGGTGCTTAGTCCCTAGGTGCTCTGGACAGTCTGGTTGATTCATATTGTTGTTATTCCTATAAGGTTGCAAACCCATTCAGCTCCTTCAGTTCTTCCTGTATCTTGTCTACTGGGAACCCCATGATCAGTCTGATATTTGTCTGTGAGCATCAGCCTCTTTTCTTGCCAGGAAATGGCTGAGCTACTCAGGAGATAACCATATTTGGCTCCTGTCAGCAAGCACGTGTTGGTATCCACAATAGTGACTGGGTTTGGTGTCTGTATATGGGATGGATCCACAGGTTGGGCAAACAATGGATAGTTATTCCTTCAGTCTCTGCTCTGCACTTTGTCTCCATATTTTTTTTCCAAAGAGTATTTTGTTCCCCATTCTACGAGGGATTGAAACACCCACACTCTCATCTTCCTTCTGCTTGAGCTTCATGTGGTCTGTGAATTACATTTTGGATATTCTGAATTTTTAGAATAATATCCCTTTATCAGTGAGTGTGTACCATGTTTGTAATTTTGGGATTGGGTTACCTCACACAGGATGATATATTTTATATCCTTCCATTTGCCTGTGTATTTAATAAAGTCATTGTCTTTGTATCATTTGCATATATTTTTATCTCTATTGCTCTATTCTACAGCTTGAGGTCGAGTATGTTTCTCCCTGTACTTCTTATATTGTTGAGAATAGTTTTTCAATATCCTGGATTTTTTTTATTTCAGATGATTTTGTAAATTGTTCTTTCTATCTTTATGAATAATTGAGTTTGAAATTTGATTGTGATTTCACTGAATCTATAGATTGCTTTTGGCAAGATCACCATTTTTACTGAATTAATCGTGCCAATCTATGAGCATGGGAGGTCTTTCCATTTTCTGAGATTTTCAATTTCTTTCTTCAGAGACTTGAAGTTCTTGTCACACAGATCTTTCACTTGCTTGGTGAGAGTCACAGAAAAGTATTTTCTACTTTAAGTAAATGTTAATGAGACTTTAAATTTTGATTTACATTTGTTGTGGAAATACGGAAGTATTGCACAAAGTTTTAGAAATGTACTTTATGGTTTATTATGTTTAACAGTATAGAAAAAATCAGTTACATAATCAGGCAATTTGTATATTTTAATTGAATTATGTTTTACACTAAGTCTTAACTGAGTCAATATAGGAAAAAAAATTAGACTTTCTATTTGGTAGAACAGAATAAAACCCTACTTTGAAATACAATTAATTTACTAAAAAAATTACCTATCTATCTATCTATCTATCTATCTATCTATCTATCTATCTATCTATCTATCTGTCTGTCTGTAAACTTTAATTTTGAAAATCTAAAACATAAAATAAAACTTCTCTGAGAATCTCTTAGAAAAAAAAATCTGTAATTACTTCCCACTAGATGATTTTTTACTGCTATTTTTCTTTTTATAGTATGAAAAGAACAATTTATTTTTTTTGAGCGTTCTTTTCCTATTTGTATAAATTTGACTGCTTTCATTACTTTGCTTTACAGGGTCATGATCAACAACAAATTATATGAGCAGTATAAAAATATGTTTCAGAAGTTGTATGTGGGTGTACAGAAATTCGATAAAGAACAAGAAAAACAAGTGGTTGTTATAGTAAGTAACTTTATAATTAACCTCGTATACCTATGTATCAATTAGGAATGGAGAAACTAGCCTTGTGTTCGACACTTGAAACTAAATTAAGTCTCATTATCTAACTATCCTTGGTTCTGTTCAAGTCCTACTGAATTGTAAATCAGAGAGGTATGGTCACATACTATACCAATGAAAACCACTAAGAATTTTAATGGAGACGAGATCATAAATTTCCAAGAGACAGACATTTGCTGAGAGATGAAGAGAGGATTACCAGTTTTTAGAATATGTCAGCCTCAGGTATAGTTGAAAGATAGAGAAAGATTACTTACTGTTGTCATCTGGACTCTGTCGTTAATTTTAGAAAAACAAATCAAACTAGCAAATTAGTTTTTACAATCCTAAACTTAGTCCCTATTTAGTAAAAAAAAAAAAAAAAAAAAAAAAAAAAAAGTGTATGGAAACAACTTTCCTAACAACCATGGCAAAATAATCCTGTGGAATAATATCACCAAACTATTTTAGATCGTCTCCCCGTTAATGTAACAATCATTGTAGTCATCAAATGGTTTCCAAGTAAGATCTGAGGCAATTACCATATTAACCTTTTTTTTTTTTGGTTGGTTAATTGTTTGGGGGGTATTCAATTTGAAATAAACAGGAGATCATTTCCTGCATGAGAACAATGTGGAGGGAGCTGCCATTTTGAGTCAGTTCAGGAAACAGATAGGGACTAAAGATAAAAAATAAATAAATACTCCAAATGAAGGCAATTTTTAAACCTTTCATAGCAAAAAACACTGTAGTCATTTACATACCAAAAGCTAGAACCTCTTTGTAGTGTGGGCATTGGGCTTACCATCTTAGTCTCAGTATACTAACTTACTTGAAAATTATCATAAAAACATACACTGAATATTTTGTCTTTAGATCTCTAAAAACCTCAGAAAAACTTATCAAAATAACAGACTACAATAAATTCAAGAGAATCAGTTTCATTTTCTTTCAACAAAATTTAGGCTTTTTATAATATTAAATATTTGTTATGAGTAATTCTAGCTCATTTGGTCATAAATATATATGTTTTTAGGAAAATAATTCTAAAAACTTAAAATGCATGTTTTGTATTATTATGTATAACATTGGCAAATTAGATAAGACATGCTCATTCATGTTAAACTCATAAATCTACTCCTATTTATTGAATCTTTTAAAAATCAGACACCTCCCTAGGCAAGATCTTAAACTAATGTTCCCACTTATGCCATGACATTTTTAGCAGATATTTAAATGTATTAACTGATCTGCTAATGAGTAGAAATCTGAAAGACCAGAATCTCTGTTACCTTTCACATAATGACTCTATTCAATGTAAACTATGACTACAATTAGAAAAATACCCAAATCCTAAAGTCAAATCCTCACCTCTTTTATCAGTCATAGAAAATATTTTAATAGCTATGATACTGTAATCTGTAATCCCAGCACTTGGCAGTTGAATGCAAGAGGATCAAGGCCTTTGACTGTCCATAGCTATATAGCAAGTTTGAGGTCAGCATGAGTAATGTAGGACTGTCTCAAATAAACCTGTCCCCTACAAATCAAACAGAAATATAATGTTAGTATAAAGATATAAAAATAGTAAATATTTCTGTCACTTCAGTAGGAAAATGTTGACCAGAAATACTAAAATAAATGTACAATTGGAATTTTTTTACTATATTTTTGAAGGGAAAACTATTGAAATCTGGATATCCATAGAGTTCCCTGTTTAGAATATTATCCTGACAGCATATAACCCAGAACTGGTAAGAAGCAAGGCTTGGAGAATCACAGGAGTTGCCTTGCCCAGACTTTAGAGATGGCAGCAAATAACTGTAAGTATCACCTGTTATTTTAGACTGAGGAAGTGCAATTGATGATGACATGTTCCAATATAATAATAGAAAAACAAACAAAAAAACAAAAAACTATTATTTCTGCTTTAGATCTTGGCAGGGCCATTCTAGCCCCATCGTTTGACAAAAGCATAGCACACCTCAGAAAATTGTTTTGATGACATCAACAATTGTCAGACTTAAAATCTATTGATGTGCTTCAAACATCTCTCATCTTCTGGGGTTATACATGGTGGTATTTATGAGACCTCTAAATGATCCCTAGGAATAGGAGCATAGTGTGTAGAGTTGGGAGAGGATATATAGACTGGAGAGATAAAATGGGAAGCATGGTGATCCTTGGATTGCCTGTGCCATATACCTTTGCAGTTGTGGTAATAGATTCAGTGTAGATTGCCAATACCTTCTAGGAGCACTACCCTAGCACACAGTACAGTGCTTTCTTTTCTTTTTCCGGGCTTTTGCCTGTGACAGGGAATGTAGCTTGGATACTACTGGGTATTGTGTGGAAGATAATAATCATTGGATCAGTTCAAAGCTTTGGGAGCTGCCAGTTAATAGGCTAAGCTTCAGACTACATCCTACCAATGGATAAATAGGGTCCAGTCTAGATGAATTTCTGGATCCCCAGGATACATGAATAGCATGCAGTATTCTAGAGTAGTATCCAGCTTAATGATACTTCTGTTGCTCTTGTGTCTTTCCCTCTTCTGTATCCCCCAAGTTCATTCCGCCTTCTTGGCATGACTCACAAATGAGCCTTTGTGTATTATCCTGTGGTATATGAGAGGAGTTGTCTGAATAGAGATGAAATATTGAGTCATGGGAAACACAACTGTGGAAATGGAAACCATCCAGGGACAAATGTTGTAAAATTAACATAGTCTGTGAAAGAAAAATGCTTTTGCTTTCAGAAGGAGAGTGAATGGAGTTTTTCACTAAGCTGGAAGATGGCTAATAAAGACCTTTTTTAACTGGAGAATTTAATAAGAATTAACCAAAACCCAGGTGCAATTATTCTTACAGGAGTGAACTGGATAGATGGGTAGAGTTTGGCTAGTATAAGATACTTGATTTATAGACTTTTGAGGTCCTTTTTTGAAATCATGATCAATAAATTCTGCCCTCTGTGACATTTCTACTATATTTGTTTGAAAGATGAATAAACTAGGATACATAGATATAGCTTTATAGTATAGTTCTTGAACTTTCATGATGTGACAATTAAATCTGTATGATCAGGACATATTTAGAGCTCTGCATTAGGCACACATAATCTATAGTTCCTGGGGACATACACGCAAATGAACAAACATGACTTTATAGTGTTTCTTGTTTTCAGAATGGAACACATTTTATAAATAATCTAAAAGCAATAGGTTCAGTTTCTATGTTCTTAGAGACAGAACCTTAAAGACCCTAAAAACTCTAAAAAAGAAAAAAGAAAAAAGAAGAGAAAAGAAAATAAACTTGAAGCTTTAAATGAACAATAAAAACCCTAAAACAAACAAACAAACAAACAAAAAAAAACATAAAATTTTTGAATAAACAAAACTAAAAGAACCTAAAACCCTAAAGAAAAACAAACAAAAAAATCAACAAAAAAATTCTAGATCTCTACAAAGACCCAAAAAACCATAAAATAATTACCACAAACAAACATACAAGGAAAGAACAATAGCCACACTAAGCCTTAAAAAAAAAATCTCGCCAAATACACTGAGAACAACCCTAAAATCATTTAAAAACCGTAAAAAAAAAAACCCTAAAACAATAAAGCAAAACCTAAAATCCTAAAAAACCCTAAAATTATTAAACAAACACTAAATGACCCAAAAAAGCTATTTTTTAAATTCTTAATTAACATTTTTAAAACCCTAAAATTCTATAAATAAGAAAACACAAGAACTCTAAAAAGACCCTAAAAAAATTATAAAACCCTAGAAAAAAAAATCCAAAAACTCTACAAGTCTAGATCCCTAATGAGACAAGAAAAAAGCAATTAAAAAAAAAAAAAAAAAGAAAATGAAAAGATACAAAACCACCACCCCAACAACTACAAATTCTTCTGCCTTAAAAAATCGCCAAAAACACTGGAAAAGAAAATCATTTTACAAACCTTATTAAAAAAATGCTTAAAACAATTTTTAAAAATTCCTTAATTAAATTAAAAAACAAAACAAAACAAAACTAAAAAATAAAGAAATACCCTAAAATTATTTTTTTTTCTTATAAAAGAAAACATTTATTTGGGGGCTTGCTCACAGTTTGAAAGGGTTAGTCCATTATCATCATGGTGGGAAGCAGACAGTCATGGTGGTGGAGAGGTAGCTGAGAGCTTCGCATCCTGATCTGAAAGCAGCCAGGAGAGAGAGTGAGGGGGAGAGACAGAGAGACAGAGAGAGAGAGACAGACAGACAGAGAGAGAGAGAGAGACAGAGAGAGAGACAGAGAGAAACAGAGACAGAGACAGAGACAGAGACAGAGACAGAGACAGAGACATAGGGCCTGGTATGGACTTTGAAACCTTAAAGATCACTCCTTACTAGGAGTGATCACACCTGTTCCAACAAGGCCACACCTCCTAATCCTTCCCAAACACTTCCATTAACCAGGGAATCAAGCAGTAAAGCTTATAAGCCTTCGTGAGGTTGTCTTATTCAGACCAAGACACTCATTAAACCTTGTAACAAAGCCAAATTGAAAAGCAGTACTGTACAAGTGTTATGAGAAAAGTTGCTGGGACCAGGCTTACATTGCAATGCAGTGACCTGGCAACTCACTCAACAACAGTAAAAAGACCCACAAGAACTGTAAAACCCTAAAAAAAAAGTTCCTTTAAAAAGTTCTAGAAACACATCAAAACTCTGAAACTCAAAATAAAATCCTTGAAAACCCCCTTAAAAAAGCAAAACAAAAAAATAAACAAACAAACAACAACAAAAAAAACCTACAATACCCTGAAACCCTAACTAAAATCCTGAGACTATAAAAACAATCCTACCCCCCCCAAATACCTACAAAACCCTGAAACATTAACTAAAATCCTAAGATAAAAAAATAATCCTAAACCTATAAAAAAAAAGCAAACACACACACAAGAAAACAAAAAACCCTTACAAAATCCTAAAACCCTATAAAACACTAAAAGTATAAAAAGAAACAAAATCAAAACATAACAAAACAACAAGAAGAACAAAAACACACAAAAAACTACAATTATCCTAAAATTATTTATAAACACTAAAAAGCCCTAAAACCCTGAAATACCTTAAATAAATAAATAAATAAATGAATAAATAAATAAATAAATAAAATAAAAATAAACCTCAACCCTACCCAAAACAAACAAACAAACAAACAAACAAAAAATTTATAAGGACAAAACAACCTACCAAATTTAAAACCATTAAAACCCTAAAACTCTAAATAACACAAAGGGCTTTACCCTCCCGCACCCCCCCCTAAAAAAAAAAAAAAACCTGAAAACTGTAAAATACTGAAAAGCCCGAAAAAAGCCTAAAACATTAGAAAAAGTAAATCAAAAAAAAAAAAAATCTAGAATCTTTAAACAAATACTGAAATAGTCCTAAAATACAAAAAAAAAGAAAGAAAAAGAAAAAGAAAAAGAAAAAGAAGAGAAAAATAAAATTCTGAAAACACACCTATTAGCTAGGCAGTCATTCAACTTACAGAGTTTAGTCTGTTTCTGAGTGCTGGTGTAAAAGGGGAATAAAACTATACTTGACTCCTTTTTGTTTGTATAATTGTTTTCTAAAAGATTTTTTTCTCTGTGGGTGAGTATATGTGTGTGATGTGTGTGTGTGTGTGTGTGTGTCTGTGTGTGTGTGTGTGTGTGTGTGTGTGTGTCTGTGTGTTGTCCAAAGAGGTCATCAGATCGTCTAGAACTAGAATTGCAGGTGGTTGTGAACAACCATGTGGGTGTTAGAAATTGTACCCTGGTCCTGTGCAAAAGCAATCAGTGGGCCTAAGCAATGAGCTATCTCCTCAGTCCTTTCTGCTTGCTCTAATCTCTACTTCACTATTCATCTTGTCTAAATATGTCTTTAATTCATACTTCTTCTGTCTGTTTTTATGTGATGAATTCTTGTTTGCTTTTCTCTTGTTTCTCCAATTACAGCACCAAGATTCTGCATTTCCTTTTGTTTTGGAAGATTCTCAAGGAATCTTAAATCCAGACTTTAGGGCAGTTAATTAAAATTCTTACTGGTGGTTCTGACAATAGTTTCCTCATTTTTTTTTAAATTAGGTATTTTTTCATTTACATTTCCAATACTATCCCAAAAGTCCCCCCATAACCACCTCAACCACACCCCCACCACCACCACCATATCTTTTCCCTGGCATACCCCTGAACTAAGGCATATAAAGTTTGCAAGATTGATGGGGCTCTCTTTCCAATGATGACCAACTACTCCATCTTCTGATACAACTGCAGCTAGAAACATGAGCTCTGATATGCTGCTAGAAAAATGAGCTCTGGGGGGTTTCTTTAGTTCATATTGTTGTTCCACTTATGGGATTGTAGACCCCTTTAGCTCTTTGGGTACCTTCTCTACCTCCGCTATTCCTGTCCCTGAGATTCATCCAATAGCTGACTGTGAGCATCCACTTCTGTGTTTGCTAGGCCATGGCATAGCCTCACAAGAGACAGCTAAATCTGGGTCCTTCCAGCAAAATCTTGCCAGTGTATGCAATGGTGTCAGTGTTTGGAGGTTGATTATGGGATGGATCCCTAGGAATGGCAGTCTCTAGATCGTCCATCCTTTTGTCTCATCTCCAAAGGTTGTCTCTGTAACTCCTTCCATGGGTGTTTTGTTCCCAATTCTAAGAAGGGGCACAGTGTCAGCATTTTGGTCTTC
This sequence comes from Mus musculus, assembly GCF_000001635.26. Taxonomy (NCBI): domain Eukaryota; kingdom Metazoa; phylum Chordata; class Mammalia; order Rodentia; family Muridae; genus Mus; species Mus musculus. The sequence goes on along the minus strand of NC_000087.7, from coordinate 8,838,387 downwards.
AATCTCCTTAAGTTTCATATGTTTGGAAGATTGTAACTTGTATTTTGGGTATTCTAAGTGTCTGGGCTAATACCCACTTATGTCACCACTAGGGTACTGGTAATTCTCCTCTGCTTCTCATTTGGTCACATTGATTTTAATTTTGATCTCATTTGTCTAACATGCCAGCATGCCCTGCTTATAGACTGTGGTACAATAGATGTTTAACTTTCATAACTATTGGGTAGTGTTTTGATTTTTCTGCGTTTGCCTGATTGAATAAAGGGGATTATTCCTCCAGCCCATAGTGACAGGCATGCTTTAGAGAAGTCAGGACTAGTGGTCCTCAATCTTCAAAATGTTGTGAATCTTTAATATACAGCTCCACAACAATAATGTTATTTCATTGCAACTTCAAAAATATAATTTTGCTATAGCCATGAATTGTAAAGTATATATCTTATAAACAAGATATATGATATGTGACACTTGTGAAAGGGTTGTTTGAACACTCAGAAGAGTCTCAATCGATGGTTTGAAAACCACTAATTTGGACACAATGGGGCTACTGCTGCCAATGTAGACTGTTTATCCAGTGTTGCTGATCAGAAGTCTCCGTACTTTGAAGGCAATGGGTTTTCCCAGAACAGGCTTCTTCTGAGTCCCCAAACATCTGTCAACACCTGTTCACCTTGGTGATGATCACTGATGTATCAAATGACCATACTTAGTAAATTAGAGTAATACAGTTTTCTTTTCCACCCTAGAAAGTGGGGATTCTAAAAATATGTCTACTAGCTAAAAGCAGTAATGGTGCTCTTCCTAGGGTTCCTTACATAGTGTCCTCCTTGGATGTTCCTCTCTGATCTATACTCACCATCTATGCTGCTTCCTCTCATGAACAGCACATGTGATGATACTCAACCCATCTGATCTTCAGTCAGCAGAAATATACTAATTATATTTCCAATATGGCCCACTTGCTCATGATTCTGAGGCATAATCATACATGTTGTATTGCCAAACAAAATGACACTAATTTTCTAGTATATAATGAAGCATATTTTGTATGACTCTTTTCAGGAGTCTGTATATTCAATGATGAACACACCATCAGCAAATGAGTGAATTCTTGTGAGATGATGTCATCACAGAGGGATCCAATGGGCTAGAAAGAGAAAAGAGGGAACCAAACTCCCTTTCATAATTAAACCTTTTCTATAACAGCATTATTAAATTATTTTTATATGTAGGTCATATCCCTCCTGACCCATTCAATTTCTTCCAAATATATTCACACCTGGGGATTAATCTTCAGAAAATTATTTTGGGGAAAAACATGTGATTATTTCAACATCTATAGTAGTGTGGGGGCATTATTCTTCCTACGTCATGTACACTTAAGATCTTTAGATACCTCCTTCCCTGTGATAGCCTTGCAGCTCACTGAGTGACATGTGCATTTGATGATAAATGATACACAAACTTTGAAGCACCTTACCATATCCTGTCACCCATATCATGTTCAACATAGCAAGAACCACAAGTGAGTTGAAAAATACAAATACATTTTTTAGTGTCTTGAAGCTAAAATCCCCAAATTAATCAAAATATTATTTGGACTCTGTTAATTTATACCAGTGTTTTTTATAGTGTACAAGTCGCAGGCCTTTTCTGTGACCCTTTGCACAGGTTTACAGTGTCCTTTTACCATCTTCATCCTCCCCACTATCCTCCATTGCTATCAGATCTCCCCCCTGCTGCTGTGCTTACTCTTCCAAAATACCTCCTATTTTTTAATGTCCCTTATTAAATTTATATTTTTACAATAGTCATTTTGAGTTTTACTTTTCTAACCTAATATATAGTATTTAACCATCCCATCCATTTTTTTGAAAACAAAGCCCTGCACTAATACACATAGATGAGAAATATATTTATCACTCTCTCTCTCTCTCTCTCTCTCTCTCTCTCTCTCTCTCTCTCTCTCTCTCTCTCTCTCTCTCTCTCTCCTTCTGTCTCTCATTTTTAAGGCATTCATCCAGTAATTGACATCTTAAATCACTCCATAGCATGTATGTTTCATACAGTGAGGCAATCAATATTGATGATATGGATATATAGTGGTCCTTCTTAGATATTTTTTTTTTTTTGGTGAACTTAAATCAGCCTGGGAAGATAGAATCTCAGATAAAGATCCTCCATCACATTGGCCTGTGGCCACACCTTAAGGAATGATTTTTTTTTTGATGACTGTTGTTGAAGGATCTAGCTCTCTATGGATAGTGTCATATCCTATGAAGATGATGTACAGGGTACGGTGGGGACCGTTGAAGGTACTGAAATGGATTTTTTTTGAAGAACTGAATATCTATGTGGCATGAACAATTAAAGTGTCCTCTAAATTGTAAGTAAATTTTATACATACCTGTGTCCAGTATTCTGTCTACACATATTTCAAAAGTAAAATTACCTCATCTATTTCATCCTGTTTTACTGCATTTAATCTATGAAATTCCTTATAATCAAAAGTGCTGGTAAATTTTAAAAACCTTTAAAATATGACTGGGAGATATCAGGTTTTTTTTTTAATTTTATCACTACTTTGTAAGCATGCCCAAGATCTATGTTGTCCTCTTACTTTCCAAAGAATCCATAATTCATGATAGCCATTGGTTTCAATACATGTCATTTAATCCTGTCAAATTCCAGGTTTGTTTGCATAAAAATAGTCCTCCTCTATCTGTGGGTTTTCATAAAGTGAAAATTGGTGTGCTATCCAGTGCGCAGCCTCAAAGAGTCTGACAATATTTATGATAAGAAGCACAGCTTAAAGATAACCAAGGGAAAGGGTAGAACATGAAAAATAACCACCATGGATGTTGTCAAGTCAGAAACCGAAGACTTTCTCAGAACGAAAATAAAAACAAAAATGAAACAAAACAAAACACAAACCAACCAAATAAATAAAAATTCAACAACCAAACAATAAAAACCATGCTAGGGTGAAATTCTTTGGCAGAATATTACTCAGATCATCAGGCCTTTCAGTTGGGATTTAATTTATTATTTCTAGGAGGCCATATGAAAAGGTAAATTCGAGATGCTGAACGTTTCTGAGTGTAACTAGGGAAGGAACCAGCCTGAGAGGGGTTCTATGATGTAAGCTGAACTAGGGTGATGTCACAGAGCACTGGCTGGAGGTTGCGCATCTATTCCACTTGGAGGCGCTAGAATCCATTCAAGGTGAGTTCACTATCTTCACAGTGGTGTGTCAAAGCCAGGTCATTTTTTCCCACAGGCTTTTGGTGCCTGGTCTGTATCAGGAGATAGAATCTTGACGACTAGGATATTTTTCTATGGGTAAGTACATTTATGAAGTAATTGGGACCCTCATAGCTACAGAAAGCTAAAAATTTTCTCTCCTACAGTGAGTTACTGTACATTCTACTTTCCCCATGTTTATTAGCAAGGGAGATGAATGGTCTAGGTTAGTTTATCTCCTGAATTTATTATCCTTGCTAACCATATCTAGATCACAATTCCACTAAAATGCCAAAGCTCCTGTTTGTCCATGTGCATGTTAGAAGTTATTAGTTCTAAAAGGCTGATATTGCCTCGACTTTTTAAGTTGTTCCTGAGTTCAGTGATGCAATGGCTTCATCGAATAATTCTGAAGCTGGGTCAGGAGAAACAATAAAGAAGGACAGTGGTGTGCTGTGTCCCTGGGAAGATATTTGTGAATGCAAGAACTTAGCTCAGAGCTTACACTTACAAGAGAATAATGGTGACCCCACTGGCCCTTTTTTTTTTTTTCTTCTTGATCATTGGGTGTAATAGTCATAGCACAACCTAAATTGACATAGAATTTCAAGGAGACGATCCTCATCAGAGGCAAATTTACTCAGGGCTGAAGAAATAAATGTTGATCTGAGTATGTTATTCTGAGCTCTAGAGAATTACTTGTTAATTTCACTATTTTTATTTCTTTGTTTCCCTTGTTTCTTTGTTTCTTTGTTTGTTTGTTTGCTTGTTTGGTTAATTTTATTTGAGTTTCTGAATGTTTAGATTTGGCTGTCAGGAGACTAACTGTGTAGACCAGACTAGCCTTTCTCTCACAAAGGTTTGCCTCACTCTGCCTCTTGAGTACTATGATTAAATTTATGGGTCACCAGCACTTCCTATTAACTTCTCCAATTGATTGTTTGTTTTGTTATTTTTTTGTTTGTATTTCTGTTTTGTTCGTTTTTCGTTTGATTTTCGTTTGTTTTCTTTTACTTGATGTTGTTGTTGTTGTTGTTGTTGTTGTTGTTGTTGTTGAGACAGGGTTCCTCTCTATAGCACTGACTGCCCTGGAACTCACTTTGTAGACCAGGCTGGTCTCTAATTTAGAAATCTGCCTGTCCTTGCCTTCTGAGTTCTGGGATTAAATGTGTGTACCACCATGGCTGACTTATTAACTTCTTATTTTTATAAAATTAATTTTAGGAGCTCAAAACTGTTTAGCATAATCTTCTTCACCTGCTCAGAAGTTCTCTTAGAGAAGAGTCTTGGTCCAGCATTCACTCCCAACCCATAACCATTGCCCATCAGGAATTCATATATATGACAGAGGCAACAGCATTGTGTCTGGTTTAAACGGGCAAGATCTTCAGTCCCAGGCAATGAGCAAGTATGATATTTGAAGGGAATGGAAGCCACAAGACAGTGTGATCTACCACAACAGGTCTACAGCCAGGTAGAAGACAATACCTCTGAAGAGTCTGAGTATGACATCACTCAAGAAGAAGAGTAGGAGGAAGCCTTCTTCCCAGGCCCTGGGGAATATTGTTGGCTGCAGAATTTCTCACGGGTGGAAGGAAGGTAATGAGCCTGTCACCCATTGGAAGGCCATCATTCTAGGTCAACTGCCAACAAACCCTTCTCTTTATTTGGTGAAGTATGACGGAATTGACAGTGTCTACGGACAGGAGCTCCACAGCGATGAGAGGATTTTAAATCTTAAGGTCTTGCCTCACAAAGTAGTTTTTCCTCAGGTGAGGGATGTCCACCTCGCCAGCGCCCTGGTTGGCAGAGAGGTACAACACAAATTTGAGGGGAAAGATGGCTCTGAGGACAACTGGAGTGGGATGGTGCTAGCCCAGGTGCCATTCTTACAGGACTATTTTTACATTTCCTACAAGAAGGATCCGGTCCTCTACGTCTATCAGCTCCTGGATGACTACAAGGAAGGTAACCTCCACATCATTCCAGAGACCCCTCTGGCTGAGGCGAGATCAGGTGATGACAATGACTTCTTAATAGGTTCCTGGGTGCAGTACACCAGAGATGATGGATCCAAAAAGTTCGGAAAGGTTGTTTACAAAGCTCTAGCCAATCCTACTGTGTACTTTATCAAATTTCTTGGTGACCTCCATATCTATGTCTATACTCTGGTGTCAAATATCACTTAAATTGAAAAAAATCACAAAGTACAGAAATATAAACTTATAGGATTGAAAAAAAATGTTTGTTTTCCTGTGTTGGGTACCTATGGGTCTTTGACAACCTCAGTATCTTTGTCAATAAAATTTGTTTTGTTCTAAAAATTAATACGTGTGACATGACATGCTTTTAGTGAACACTTTGTTGGAAGAGATGGACTATGGTGGAAAGAACATCCAAGGAAGATGAAAGTTGCAACGCAGGCTGTGAACAGTGCATACATCTAATATCACACAGGCTAAAATGGACAGGGTTAGATTCTGTAGTCTGCATTGTGAGCAAAAATTGGAGATATGACTTAGAGGAGCAGGGATGGCAGCAAAAAATGGATTTTTAGGAAGAAGCGGAGAAAGACGGGACATAGATAGAATCTCTGGTATGAAGTCTGAGGGAGAAACAACAAGTTGGGGAAAGAGTGATAGATAAAAGAAATGTGGCCTTGTTACTCAAAGTGCAACCCAGAAAACTGATCCAAAGAGATTCAGAAATCAGACAAAATCAGGTTTCATTTGAATAATGAAACGAAATGAAACTTGTCTCTCATTTTAAGATTTATTATCTTTATTTATATGGGTGGGAGTAGGGCATGAGATTGAGAGTATAGGTGACCACAGAGACATGAGTTGTCAGATCCCATGGAGCTGGCATTAAAGCTGATTGTTAACCATTGGATATGAATTCAAGAAAACAAATCCAGGTTTTTTACGGTACAATAGTGCTCTTGACAACATGGTCATCTCTCTATTCCCATTAAGATATCTTTTTAAGAAATCCAATATTAACATGCAGAAAAGAGACCAGGAAGAAGTTAAGAAAGATTAAATTGATGGTGACCTTTAAAAACAATAAAGGACACACAAAGGACTAGAGGACACTGAGGGACAAATGAATTCTAAGATGAAGTTCTCAAAATGTGAAGCAGGAGACCCAGGAAGAATAGAAATTTTGTGCAAATAGTTAAAATTGTGCATATCCACATTAGGTTCTTTGGTTTCTTAACAAATAGCCAGCCGATCAGGTCAAAGAGTAATTTAAAAGAGAAAATGAATAAACTGTGAGATAATATATGGTGGGGCGTGGATCCTGAGTTCTTTCCCTGTGCACTCTTTGCCTGGGATGAATCCTGTGATCTTTGGGAGGTCTATGTTGAGTGCCCCAGATGACCATCAAAAAGCTCCCACACTGGCCTGTTCCCCTGGCTCTCCTCCAAACATCTGACTCCCAACATACCTATGTACCATTTCAGCCTGTCTATTCCCTGGAAATTCCTGTCTCAAATTTATGTGTGACCTCATTCTCATAAAAGAGTGAAGGTGTACGCAATGCATATGTGCTGATCTCTTTTCTATGCCAGTTCTCTTGGGTTTCAAACTCTATGAGGTTGCCCAATATGTTGGTCACTACTCCTGAGTAGCCCCTGTGCTTCATGGGGGTCTTAATGGGTCCCATATGCACTCTGAGTGTTTCTTTTGTTTGTTTGTTTGGTTGGTTTTATTGTTGTTGTAGTTTTTTTGTTTGTTTTTGTTTTGTTTGTTTGTTTTTTTGTTTGTTTGTTTGTTTTTGTATTGTTTTTTTGTTTTTGTTTTTAGTCAGGCTTGTCATGGACTCAATCATTTGTGTTTTTTCTCTAGAATAAGTGGGAATGCCAAATGACTTGAAAATACTCTCTATTGTTGATTAATTTTGATATCTGGGAGAGTTTCTATGCTAGCTGGATGTCTAATTAGCGTTTCAATGCTGTGAAAAACCACTATGACTAAGACAACTCATTAGAAACATTTCATTAGGGCTTTTCAACATTTCATTGCAGTTTCAGAGTTTCAGTCCACTATCATCAAGGTAGTGAACATGCAAGTGTCTGGGCATATGTAGTGGTGGAGAGGAAGCTTAGAGTCTTCTGCATGCAGGGGTGTTGTCTTCCACACTGAGCAGAGATTTAAAGCCTCACAGTGATATGCTTCCTCCAAAAAGGCCACACCCACTCCTATAAGGCCACACCTCCTCATAGGCCAACTACATTCAGAGTGCCATACTGGTTTCATAGAAACTTGACAAGATCTAGAGTCTTGAAAGAGGAGGAGCCTCAGTTGAGAAAATGCCTCATTAAGATCAAGCTGTTAGGAATTTTCTTAATTGGTGGGAGAGGACACAGTTCATTGTGGGTGGTGACACCCTTGTGGTGGTAGTCTTGTGCTCCTTATGGAAGCAAGACTTAAGGAGCATGTCACTAAGCATCACCACTCCATGGCCTATGCATGAGCTTCTGGCTCCAGGAACCTGTGTTGTTTCAGTTTCTTTCCCAACTACTTTGATGATGAACAGCAATGTGGAATATAAGCTGAAAAAAACTTTTGCTATGGAATTAGCTCTTTGGACATGGTATGTCCTTACAACAATAGAAACCTTAAGTAAGACAATTTCTTAGAGAAACAAAATATCTAATAGTACCACTGTCACTTATCCTATAAGGACAAATAATGTGTAGATGTTTTATTTTAATTTAAAGGTAAGATATTCTCATGTATATAATGACATGCAATTGTTGTAGTTTGCTTCTTTTTCACACTGAAGAATACTAACATCAAACATAACTTGGGAATATAAGGGTTATTAGCTTACATGTTACAGACTATTACCAAGGAAGGCAAAACAGGAACTTGAAGCATTACCAGGAAAGAGTGCTTATTGCTTGACCCTATCTTAGTCATTGTTCTATTGCTGTGAAGAGACATCATGGATAAAACAAATATTATGAAACAAAGCATTAACTGCAGGCTTGATTACACTTACAGAAGTTTAGTCAAACATCAAGTCAGTGACCGCAGCACTGGAGCAATAGAGAACTATTGATCCTTAGACAGAAACAGATATTCTGCCATTACATTGGTTTCTTGAAAACTCAAAGACCACCCTTATTGACACAACCACTTCCTCCAATGAAGCCACATCTTCTCTCATTCCTTCTAATCCTTAAACACACTGCCAATCCCTGGTGACTAAATATCCATATATATGAATCTATAGGTGATATTCTTATTCAAACCACCAAAAATCATGTGGCTTGATCGAATATTTTATTTTAAGTACAGAGTAAAAGCATTCCTTTTATAAATGACTACTGATGAGCTTACCCACAGTTGCCTACCCTCACACATCGACCATCAAGGAAGAAAATGTCCCATAGACTTACCCAAAAACCAAGTGAATAGAGACAATTCTTCAATTGTTCTCTCTCCTAAAGTGACGCTAGATTGTCAAGTTGGAGATAAATAAAATCCCAGCACATTAAGGTTTATCCTGCTCCATAACCCACACAAACATTACTCATCACAATCTCCTCCTCCTGCCTAGGTATAGACCCACTTCCCTCCATGGCAGAAGTCAAGGGTAAGTACGTCCAACAGCAAGAATACTCAATAATAGGTGACAAGAAGTGAATATGTCTTATAGCCTCACAACACCGAAATTCTAATGTGTGTTACACTTTCTGGGAGACACCCCAGTCTGTCCAACTTGCTGCCAACTCAGCTTTGACCAGAAAAATTCTCATCAAGAAATCCAATGACTTTTAATTGATTTCTTTCTCCTGAGGGAATGGAGTGTTACCCCTTCATGGATGTTTTGGTGTCTGATTCATAAGTAATAAAACCCACTACTATTAACAGCTAAATCACAGGTGCTATGACAAATAACAACTCACATGAGAAGCATCACATTTGGTTAAGCCTTTTCAAAAGTTTTATTGGAGTTTGATTTATATACTAAATAAATCCATTGATTTATTTATTTTTAAGTGTGTAATTTAATGATTCTAAACACATTTCACCACTGTCATTTTTCACTCATTTTCTGGTACTTCATATGATATTGAAATCTACTAAAATACAATAGTGAATTCAGAAGAAAGACCAGTGGTGTGGGTAGCAGCAAAGTTCTTGAGTCTCAAAGACAACAGATACCATGGCTGAATATTTCAACTACAACAACTAGGTAACATTGGTTCTACACTTAGCATGCCGTTTCTAGAAAAAAAAATTAAAGAATTAAGCCATGTTTCCTCTGAACCTGACATGTTACTATCACAAATGAAAGAAGGATCCATGATCACATGAATATGAAAGGGGCATGAAGCAGCACAATTGTTCAACTTATTGGCAGCTAGTCAGCATTAAAACAAGAAGGGACCAAAGACAGTAAACAGCTTTGAAGACATGTCCAAATGACCACTTTCATTTACAAGTTTCTTACCCATTCCATGCACATCCATTGATTGATTAACTCATTAATTAAAGCCCTCAGGTTCCAATCACTTTTCAGAGAGCATATTGTACTACCTATGAACATTGTACTGTGTACCAAAGCCTTCATCAAAGTCCCATGACTGACATTTCAAAACAATTTAACCACATAATTCTTTATTTGAAACAAAGTGATAGGATCCATCTATCTCTTCAAGGATATCTCCGTTTTGTTCAAAAAGAACAAAAATGCAATGCAAGTTCAGGATATTGATCACCTATCCATGCATCTTAAACCCATAGGTTCTAGCCAGAATGTAAGGTCAGAAGTCTAAACTTCACCTATACTACAACTAACTCTGAAGATATCTAGCAATCTTTCTTTCTGGTACTTACCCACACCAAGTCTGCATTAAGGAATATGGTCTAGTGTGAGATAGTGCCAGCAGTTAATTGCAAAATCCCACTCTGAGTTGAGTTGTATGTAAACTCAGACATCTGTAATATAGACACACATGCATATTCACAAATACTCACAGAAAGAGGCAAGAAGTAGAGGAGCTGAATCTTAGAAATCCTCAAGGAAGAGAATGTAAATATTGTAAGGCACAGAGGTAAGAGAAAAACTGTGTCTTTCTGCACAAAATTAGGCCATTCTGTCTTCCATCACTGAACGGGAAGGCTCACTATCACTTATCGCTATCTGATAAGGTATAGACAGTTGATGAAGGATGAATAGTCGGTTTTCATCAAAGGTATTGACTTTGAATGTGATAGATTGTTCATTCTCTACTGGAAGCCAGATGTCCAAGAGTTTATGGGAAACACAAATGATTTGAATGGGTTGTAACAAAGGGGAGAAGACGAGATATGAAGTTGGCAGGAGGAGTTAGGTGGGAATGGGCCAGGTTTTGTTCTGGGAGGAGTTACTAAAAGAATTGGAAAGTAAATTCCATCAAAATATAGTCTATGAAATTCTCAAGGAATGAAGGAAAGTAGTTCTTAATATACCATGTCTGTACTGAACACACACAGACCACTTATATTGCCATCTTCTAAATAACAAATTCTTATACAGCAGTTTCAATACATTGAGGGCAAAAGTCATCCAGAGGTTATTTAAAATAAAGAAGAATCTGGGGAGATGTCCCAGGGGTAAAGCCAAGTGTTTGGTCAAACATTCACCTACAACACAAGTGCTTAGGAATAGGAGTGGCAGAGACAGAAGGATGACTGTGGCTTCCTGAATGTCAGCCTCACTCCTAGCTCAGCAAGAAACCCTGTCACAAGGGGAAAATTAGGGAGTGAAGTAGCAGAAAACAGTATACCCTTCCCTATCCTCTGGACTTACCTGTATATTTCTGTATGCATACACACATCAATATGATAACTGTATAAAAGAGGTTACTTTGCATAAATTATAGGCAAAAGCAATGTTGTTTTAACCTAGAGACCTGAAGACTTTTATATATTAATGGTCCTGGAGAAATTCTCCAGATATAGAGGATTGATATATCTTCTTCCTGTGCAAAAGAAACCTAAGTTAAGTGTGTGTGTCAGTGACTTTAAACACCTTTCTTCCTCTAGATTCCTATTTATACCACAGAATGGTCTGAAAATAATGAAAATATGAAAATAAGCCTTTTTCAGGGTGTTGCCTTCTTTTAAAATCATATTTATAATATTTTACTAAATCGATGGGAAATCTTCAGCTCCAAGGAACAATGGATTCAATCTTGTTGATTTCTGTTTTATCCCATTATGAATAATAATTAATTATACATCAACATTTCCCACGATTTGAACTAAATCAGGAATAAGGGATATGTTTTCATAAAAATAAGTAATGCCAATATCGTTAATCAAGTAGAAATGTGTGTGTGTGGGGGGGGTGGGGTGGGGTTAGGATGCTTTTGGATTATTTGAGAATGATGGCTGATCAGAAATATGTTATGCAAATAACCCTACCCTGAGAGAAATGAAAAGTAATGATATAAACTATATTACCAAGTGTCATGGCCACTTATTAGTTGATATCATTTTCTTTTTCATTCCTTTATTCGTTTGAATAATTGTGTGCCACAGATGATCACACGTACAAATGTGTTAGTTTTCCGGGTGATGGGCTGTTTAGAATGAATTAGGAGTTGTTTTATTATTAAAGGAGATTTGTCACAGAGCCTTGAAATATCAAAAACCCATCAGACTCTCTCTCTCTCTCTCTCTCTCTCTCTCTCTCTCTCTCTCTCTCTCTCTCTCTCTCTCTCTCTCTCTCTCTCTCTCTCTCCCTCTTTCATTACTCTCTGCCATCTCCATCATAAGTTGTTCGCTCTCAACTACTGCTCTACATGTTTTGCCTCTGTGTTGCCATGGTGTCTACCATGATATCATGGACTTGCCCTCTGGAATTCTAAGACCACAATTAAATGTTTCCTCTCATAAGTTGGTTTGGTCATGATGTCTCTCACAGCAATAGAACAGTAACCAAGACATACATACTCCTGTTTATTTTTTGAAACATTCTTTATTTCTTTCATTAAAGTTACCTTTTGTCCATTGAACAGTTTTAAGAATAATGTTAATGGGCCCAAATAAATAGTGCCAATAAGTGTGGCACTCTCAGGAGGTGTGAAATAGTTTCTTGAGGTGTGACATTGGTGGAGTAGTTGGGACACTGATGGAGATGTGTCTTTGTTGAGTTGGTGTGAATTTGTTGGAAGAAATGTAACAATGTGGTGGTAGGCTTGGAGGTCTGCTGTCCTTAAGCAATCCCCAGTTTGACACAGTCTCCATCTGCTTCCTGTATATCAAGACCTAAAACTCATCTCCTTCTCCAGCACTTTGTCTGTCTGAAGGCTACCATGTTTCCAGCCATGACAATAATGGAGTAAACCTCTGAAAAGAATTTACAAAGTGTTCAAGATTTACTATGATCCTGGTGACACTTCATGGCAATAAAACCCATACTAATACTCACATAAACACTCAAAAACACATTTGATGTTTTGTGGGAACAGACTTTAAGGCCCTCTGCCTACTGCCTGGAAGCTATTCATTTCCAAGCAGCTATCAGATGAAGATATAGAACTCTCAGCTCCAAATGAACCATGCCTGCCTGGATCCTGACATATTCTTACCTTGATGATAATGGACTGAACTTCTTAACCTGTAAGCCAGCCCCAATTAAATGGTTTTCTAATAAAACATGCATTGATAAGTGTGTCTGTTTACAGCAATAAAATCCTAACACACACATGTACATATACACCTAGATATACTGAGTCACAGACACACACACATGGAAACATTCACACACACACACACACACATTCATTTACAGGGACTTTAGATTCAGCCAGTACCCATGCAATTTCATTGTGGTGTTGAATACATGTGTTTGTGGAACATGACTATTGCTCTTTCTTTTAGGAGTTATGTGGATTAAATCTGCACACTCACTTCATTCCTCTTCAACATCAGAAATCTCAATTTAAAGAAAGTGAGATAATGAGAAGTAGTTTTAGATACCTCTCTTTTTTTTCCTGTGAGTAGCTTCCACTTCAAGTCACCAAGGAAAAATAAACATAACAGGAAAGAAATTCATATTCAAATGCTCTTGACAAGCTCATAATACATTCTCCATAATGAATATAAACTTTTATTTAGAATTCCCAAGGAAATGAGACTTTTGAAAAATCCTTACTTTCAGATAGGCTTTGGTATTTCATTTCCCTGTAAAAGAACACCAATGTAAAAAGACAAAATCTAGATTGCTTTGTGCACAAGTTGAATCAGAAACATTTGATAATGTGCATACAGGGACTCACCACATTTTTACAAACATATATATATGTATATATTATATATATTGGGGGGGGATGAAAGGAGACATCTGGAGAACAATAAGACCCTCATTAAGATTTAACATTCCTGAAGTCAAGTAATAACATCTAACATCATCAATAACAACAACAACATAAACAACAAGAATAGATGTTCATTAGGAAGAATTTTTTTAAATAACCTTCCATTAGCCACATAAAGAGGGGGCATGATCCATCTGCAACACTTTATAGATACTTATTACAATTACCACTATAATTTTTAAAATAATACGGTTTTTTAAAAATGAAATTGAAGTAAAATAGATTTTTCAGCTGTTAAAAGGGGGAAAATGTGTTCTAGAACGAAATAAAGAGTGTAAGAACTAATTGATTTTTTAATAAAGAACATCCTTATAACTCATGTGTCAGTAAGTATCAGGATTATAATGCAGTTGATTTTCTCATCGTAGAATAATTTTAATGTGTTTGAATATTTCCAGTTGTAAGAATGGATCTCAGAATTTTCACAAGAAGAAGACACCAAGTAGTTCCTCACTTTTGTTTCAAAAGTCTTAATTCCTTTTTTGCAGAGTCCCAGACATTCCAGGGAAGGGTTTGAAACATCCAACATCTTCTGAGACCATAACCTCAGAGAGAAGCTACCTTTCTTAGTAAATGGAACTAGGAAAGCTGAAAAGATCCATCAAATCGCTTTAGAACAAAAATGGCAGCTGGTTCACAGAACAAGATATCATTTAGCAACTCAGCCAAGAAATAAGAGGATTTGAAATGATAATAACACAGAGTAATAAAAACCACTATGCAGTTGTAATTTAATCGTATATATATACTTTGGACAGAGAAAGCAATCAAATCTTGGGATCTCTCTGCTCAGCCCAATGAAACTCTGGGTCATGCTGCAGATGTCCCAAGTTCATGGCTCATCACAGATACTGGAAGTCTCTGGGAAACTAGAACTACATCACGTAAGTGCTGTGAGTCCAAAGACATGATTTCAGAAATTGTTCAAGTCCTCATCTTGCTTGAAAAAAAATCACATACCACCAGAAGTAATAAGTTCATGGTATCAATGTCAACAGGTAAGCAGTACTAACGAATATCTGTTAAGCATTGGATTGTTACCAACTCAAATGAGGAGATTATTTTTAAATTTAAATGCAGTTACATTTTAATAATTTGTAGTAATGTTAAGTGTCCAGTGTGAAACTGTGGGTGTAGGGGAAGTTGGTGAAGTGAGAGAGAACATGGACGGAAGAAGGTTCTGTGCTCTGTGAAGGCTGACATGGGAGGAGTGAAGGATAACTACCATGCATACCTGATTGTACATCTGGCTGAGTAAATCCACTGAAACTACACGGATGGGGGTGAACTAGGGGAAGACAATGGTACCAGATTCTTTGTCTCTGGCATCCCATATTGGGCCTAAAAAACATAGACAGTATAATGTTTTAGAGCTTTATTTTAGACAGCAGGGAGAAAAAAAAGAGTAAAAAGATTATTAGACTTGCCATGGCCAAAAGGAGAGATGGGGAAAGTCATAGAAGGAAAACAGAAAGCAAATTAGAGAGTAAGAAAGGTGAACGCTTAGAGAAAGAGGTAAAAGTTTACAGAGAGTAAGGATTGTAAAAGTTAGAGAGATAGATAGATAGATAGATAGATAGAGAGAGAGAGAGAGAGAGAGAGAGAGAGAGAGAGAGAGAGAGAGAGAGAGAGAAAGACTGATGTAGGGCCAAGTAGCCTCTCATATATTGGGCTTGTTATCTTGCTGTTGCTAGGTAACTAGAAGTTATCTAACCTGAAGATCAGAACCTTTGGTCATTTTGTATGTGACTGCTAGCCATTAGCCACTGCAGGGCGGGAGTGCTTGTGGGTATGGTAACTTTACCAGGAGCCAGGGTTCCAGAAATATGGAGGAAATGCCTTCCTTCCCATGTAGGTAAAAATTACGACCCATTAGGTTTCATCAGGTTTAAGGACTTCAGCATGACTGGAGACCAGGCATTTTGTACATAGCACAATGCCACAAGCTCAATGATCAAATTTAACTCTAGCCTCCAGATTTTGTGGTATCTCAGGCAGAACACCATCAGAGAGGATGTGAGTTTGAAACTCTGGAGACTCCCACCAGAAGAAATCAAGGCATGGAGGTGGGGTGGGGTAAAATGATCTTAGAAGAAATCTGTAAAACAGTGAAAGGACAATTGAAAAGATATATGGAAAAGACCAGTAACAGGGGATGCCTCAGGAGACCATCCTTGTTTTCATAGCTTGGCAAGACAAAATTCAAATGACCAGTAGTACTGGAGGAGAGTCTGTGAATGCATCAGGGAGGGTAGGGTAAGGGTAGGAGGGAGTGAGGGAGGGTGAGATAGAGAAAAAAGTAGAAGGAGAAAAAAAAAGAGAAGGAGAAGAATATGGAGAGGAAGAGGAGAAGAAGGAATGGAAGAGGAATGGGTGGAGCAGAATGACAAGGAGAAGGAGAAGGAAGAAGAACAAAAGAAGAGGAAGAGGAAGAGCAAAAGGAAGGAGGAGGATTTGGAAAAGTAGAAAAGGAGAAGGTTAAATAAGGAGGAGAGAAGGAGAGAAGAAGAATGAGAGAAGGAGAAGTCAAAGGCATAGAAGAAGAAGAAGAAGAAGAAGAAGAAGAAGAAGAAGAAGAAGAAGAAGAAGAAGAAGAAGAAGAAGAAGAAGAAGAAGAAGAAGAAGAAAAAGAAGAAGAAGAACGAAACAGGAGTAGGAGGAGAAGGCAAAGGAAAAGGAGAAGCAGAAGGAGAAAAGAATAAGGAGGAGAACGATAAGGCAAAGAAGGAAAAACAATAGAAGAAGAAGGTAAACAAGGAGAAGAAATGAGTTGAGATGAGAGGCATAGATAGACAGACAGAGACAGAAAGACAGAGAAATTTAGACATACAGAATGAGACATGCACATATACATTCACACAGAGACACACAGGTAGGCACAGAGACAGAGAAAAATATACATAGAAAGAGAGACATGCACAGAGACATTCACAGAGTTACACACATTCACACAACTTAATTAAGAAGTATTTAGAAAAATATATCTATGAAATCACGAGGATATTAAGTACTAAATTATGTGAGCAATGAGGAGGAATGAGATCCAAACAAATTTTGCAAGTCCTCCAACATTCTCCATGATTCCACACAGCTTAAGCTGTGGGAGTATCAGTTATAGGGCTGTAACTTTTGTTTTCTTCATTTATAATTTACTGTGAATCTCCTTTCTCCACCATTCAATATGGTCAGTAGTTTCCATGTCGAAGGACTTTCCAATGCATGGCATCTAGTGAGAAAGAGAAAACAATTTTAAAAAAGAGTCTCTATGCTAGAGCCAACTGTACAAACAATTCGTAGTTATTCTCCAAATGCAGGGCTCAAAGAACACAGAGGCTCCTCTAGCTGGTGCACAGATCTTAAGATTGGCCCCACAGCATCACTGGGAACATATTGGCAATTCTCACTCAGGTCATAAAGCTATGGAGCATTCCAATTTATTGAGTTCCAGAGAAAAAGCCATTTGGAAGCTTATCTCCCTAAAATTGAAGTTTACACTGAAATTTATGAAAAGTGAGAATAATTTTTAATGTGAAAAATCATTCCACACACACACATTAAAAAAATACATGAAGGCAAAATTGACAGCAATATATTTGACACAACACCCACCCACACCCACCTACACACACCCACACACACACACACAGAGAGAGAGAGAGAGAGAGAGAGAGAGAGAGAGAGAGAGAGAGAGAGAGAGGGAGGGAGGGAGGGAGGGAGGGAGGGAGGGAGGGAGGGAGGGAGGGAGGGAGGGAGGGAGGGGGAAGGGGAAGAGGTGGAGAGACAGATGTACACTTACAATACTTATTTTTAAGTCAAGTTGTCAAAACTCCTGACACAATCAATGTTCAGGAAGAGATGTATATGGCAACACTCACGAGGGACAGACTATCATGATAAAGACAGCATAGGAGGAAACAACAAGTTCATCTGTGTCATTGAGAGCCTGAATGGGCCCTTCTCACATTTGGTTGGATTTAGAATCCAAGATTTAGTTCAGAACCACCCAGCTCCCTCCTTCTTGCCCCACAGATCTACTTCTGCTAGGGCACAGTCACAAAGGTTCCACAACATTTCTAGACAGTTTTCCCAGTTTTAGACAACTGGGACTGTGGGAGAAATAACCCCCCCCAATCTTAATTAAACTAAGCCACACAACTGCAAAATATATTTGAAAACAGTTTAAATTCCATTTTGGAAAGAGAACAGAGAGCTCTACTTTGAAATGGACTGAATTAGTCTTTAGGTTCCATTGTGCACCCTAAATGAAATATATTGTAAAAGATTCCGTTTTCTATGTAGCAAGTGAGGGCTGAAAACAACACACTAATGGAGATAAAATGCAAAAAAAAAAAAAAAACCAAACTGGGAAATATAGTAACAATTCAAACTGACTGTGTGAAAAACGATGTATTTATACACGTTAACTGTCCTATTGACCACAGTGTCAGTCATCATTGTGTTAAGAGATCCAATCTAGTGATTAATCATCACGGTTTGACAGTAAAATCTTTAGGCTCAATACAGCAGACATTAGCTGAAAAATGATTTACAAGAATGTAATGCCCTTTGGTGTCTTCTCTGTGAATCTGTTGTATGGATGCCCTGTCGTTGGTTGTTTTAGTTGATGGTGTTGTTTTAAAATAGATATATTGAATGCAAAAGCAAGTGGCAGGAGCCCAAAAGGTCTTTGCATCCTCTCTATCTCCTTCCCAAAACTTTCTAATTTTCCCAATCCCCACATTCATTCAAAAATTCAGAAGTTCAAAAAATACAGAAACTCATTCATCATCTTTACTTTGTGCTTGCATGCTGGTTGCAATTATCTTGTAAGCATTAAATATTAGGCTAACATACTGCCTATGTTCAACAGGGTTTCATTGATGTGAAGAGACATCATGACACAGGAAACTCTTATAGGGAAAACTTAATTGAGGTTGTCTTACAGATTCAGAGGGTCAGTACATTATTATCTTGGTAGGAAGCATGGCAGCATGAAGGAAGAGGAGGTGCTGGGGAAGGAAGTAATTGGTCTATATCTTAGTCTGAAGGCAACAATGTGGAAGCTTGTGGCCACATTTAGCAAGGAAGAGTATCAATTTTTGTCACTGGGCAGAGATTGTGCACTACATAAAAGCAAGCCTACACAATGATCCACTTCCTCAAACAAGCCAACACATTGTAATAGTGCCACATCCCATGGGCAAAATATATTCTAATCAACACACTGCATCATAGGAAAATGGCAGAGAGAAATAAAGAAAGATACTGCATGATTGCATTCCTCTGGTCACAAGTGCAACATACCTACACGCTTATATGCACACACAAACACACACACACACACACACACACACACACACACACACACATGCCTATCTGATGTGCATAATAATAATGTGCAGTCTAGGGTCCTGGGCAATTTGATTGGACCAGGCGATGTGTTCCACTCACCAGAGGTCTTAGGATCCCGTGGAGGATCCTGTGTGGGTCCTTGTGGGTGTCCACAGAATCCCCCAGTCCAGGGACCATGGTGCTCCCTTGATCTACTTCTGTTGTCCAATTGCTCTGTCTAGGATTTCAAGTGATATATTGAATAGATAGGAAGAAAGTGGGCAGCCTTGTCTAGTCCCTGATTTTAGTGGGATTGGGTTTAGTTTCTCTCCATTTAGTTTGATGTTGACTACTGTTTTGCTATATACTGCTTTTATTATATTCAAGTATGGGCCTTGAATTCCTGATCTTTCCATGACTTTTATCATGAATGGGTGTTGGATTTCGTTAAATGATTTCTCAGCATGCAAGGAGATGATCATGCGGTTTTTGTTTTTCAGTTTGCTTATATAGTGGATTACGTTGATGTGTTTCCTTATATTAATCCATCCCTGCATCCCCGGGATGAAGCGTACTTGATCATTATTGATGATCTTTGTGATATGTTCTTAGATTCAGTTTGCATGGACTTTATTGAATATTTTTTGCATTGGTTTTCAGAAGGGAAATTGGTCTGAAGTCCTCTATTTTGTTGGGACTTTATACGGTTTATTTATCAGAGTAATTGTGGTATCTATAGAATGAATTGAATAGGGTACATTCAGTTTCTATTTTGTGAAATAGTTTGAGGACAGTTGGAATTAGTTCTTTTTTGAAGGTCTGATAGAACTCTGCACTAAACCCATGTGGGTGGTCCTGGGCATTATTTGGTTGGGAGACTATTAGTGACTGCTTCTATTTCTTTAGGGGATATTGGGCTGTTTAGATCTTTATTCTTATCTGGATTTAACTTTGGTACCTGATTTCTGTCTAGAAAATTGTCCATTTTGTCCAGGTTTTCCAGTTTTTTTAGTATAGCCTTTTGTAGTAGGATGTGATGATGCCTAGGATTTCCTCAGGTTCTGGTCTTATGTCTCCCTTTTCATTTATGATTTTGTTAATTAGAATACTATCCCTGTGCCCTCAAGTTCATCTTGCTAAGGGTGTATCTAACTTGATACTACTTTCAAAGAACAGGCTCCTGGTTTGGTTGATACTTTGAATAGTTCTTTTTGTGCCCACTTGGTTGATTCCAGCACTGAGTTTGATTATTTTCTGCTATCTACTCCCCCTTGTAAATTTGCCTCCTTTTGTTCTAGAGCTTTTAGGTGTGCTGTCAAGCTCTTAGTGTGTGCTCTCTCTTGTTTCTTTTTGGTGGCACTCAGAGCTGTTGGTTTTCTTTGTGGGACTACGTTCATTGTGTCCCATAAGTTTGGGTATATTGTCCCTTCATTTTCATTTAACTCTAAAAAGTGTTGAATTTCTTCTTTATTTCTTCCTTGACCAAGTTATCATTGAGTAGAGTTTTGTTCAGCTTTCACATGAATGTTGGCTTCCTATTATTTATGTTGTTATTGAAGATCAGCCTTCCTCCATGGTGATGTGATAGAGTGTATGGGATACTTTCAATATTTTTGTTGAGTCCTGTTTTGTGACTGATTATATGGTCTATTGTGGAGAAGGTACCATGAGGTGCTGAGAAGAAGTTATATGCTTTTGTTTTAGGGTAAAATATTCTGTAGATATCTATTAAATCCATTTGTTTCATAAATTCTTTTATCTTCAATGTGTCTCTGTTTAGTTTCTATTTCCCTGATCTTTCTATAAATAAGAGTGGGTTGTGAAGTCTCCCTCTATTATGGTGTGCAGTGCAATGAGTGATTTGTGCTTTACTAAAGTTTCTTTAAAGAATGTGGATGCCATTGCATTTGGAGCATAGATATTCAGAATTGAGGGTTCATCTTGGAAGATTTTGCCTTTCATGATCATTAACTGTCCCTTCTTGTCTTTTTTGATAACTTTGGGTTGGAAATTGATTTTATTCTATATTAGAATGGCTACTCCAGCTTATTTCTTCAGACCATTTGCTAGGAACATTGTTTTCCAGCCTTTTACTCTGAGGTAGTGTCTGGTTTTGTCCCTGAGGTGGGTTTCTTTTATGTAGTAAAATGTTGTGTATTGTTTATATAACCAGTCTGTTAGTCTATTTGTTTTTATTGGTGAATTATTTCCAGATTAAGGCAACTTCAGACCAACTTCTTTTATGCATATCAATGCAAAATACTCAATAAAATTCTCCCCAAACTAAAAGGGCTATTAGGTCATTTTCTGATAGTCAGAACTGCAATGAGAACTGCCAGTTTTCCTAGTGTCACTGGCTAATTGCTCTTAGATAGTAACTAGGCCTTCTCCTATTCAGAGCACATTCCAAGAGGTTGTATAACAATTAACCAAAGGTCATCAGAAGGGAACTAATGATTTATTATAGGTTCTAGGGTAAAAGATAAAATATTGATTGGGTTTACCTATACAAAACTTCACTAATATCATAGTTATGGTTTGATACCTTCAGTGAACCTGTTGATCTGAGATAGTTGATGAACTTTGTAACATGAGGTCATGTATTCTGAAATATTTATAAGTGCTGAGGACAAAGAAACAAGGAAAATCGAGAGAGATTTTTTTTTTTTTTGCCTTTCTCCACTTAGACTATTTTTTTTTCCTTTTACTCACTTAGAAGATTTTTTCCCTTTCCGCACTTAGGATCTTTTTGCTTTTGCCCTTATATAACTTTCATAAAAATATTTTTATAACTTAGTAATAACTTCTATAATCACTTCTCTAAATTCCTTCTCTTCCAGTGACATCTGGCTTGTTGGCTCAAAGTTAGAGCCCAGCAATTCCTGCTGAGCTAGAAAAAAGGCTGCATTGCTTAATCCTCCTCTGTTAGGCTACAGGTGTTAATCACCTAAGCCAGCCTACACTCAGAAAAACCAAGTACTTTTTAGAAGTTATCATCAGCATTTCAGTACAATTTGAGAGCTAGAAAGCCCTGAGACACTTCGATTTTAAAGCCATTGCCAGGGTCCTACTCTGTGACTCCACTGCTATCCCGGCTCAGAGCAATCCTGGACCTCAAACTCTAGTATAGAGAAGTAGTGATAAAAGACAAAAAAACAAAAAACAAAAAAAACCTACATGGTATTGATACATAGACTGACAGATGGATCAGTGGACTAGAACTGAAGAAGAACCAGAAAGAAAACCACACATTTATAGACACTTGATATTTGGAAAGAAGCAATATATATATATATATATATATATATATATATATATATATATATATATATATGTGTATATATATATATATATATATATACATATATATATATATATATATAACTGCATATAACTGTATATATACGTATATATATATATATATATATATATATATATATATATATATGATGGAAAAAAGAAAGGATTTTCAATAAATGGTGCTGTTCTAATTTGCAGTCTGTATGTTGAAAAATAAAAATAAATCCATACTTATCACCTTGCACAAAGCTCAGTTTCAAGTTGATCAAGATTATCAACATAAAATAAGATCCACTGAATCTAATAGAAGATAAACTCATTGACACAGAGAGGGAAATGTCCTAAAAACTACTTCCATGGCTCATGCTCTAAGATCATCAATTCATAAATGTGACCTCATGAAACTGGAAAGCTTCTGTAAGCAAACCATATAGGCAATGGGACTAATCATCAACCTACAGACTGGAGAAAAAAATCTTAACTAACCTCACATCTGATAAAGGGCTAATATCCAAAATATATAAAGAACTCAAGAAATGAAATAAACCAATCAAATATGGGGTATATATCTAAATAGAGATGTCAAGACAGAAGAGTCTAAAATGGCTAAGGAACACTTAAAGATATGTTTAAAGTCCTTAGTGCTCAGGTTAATTCAAATCAAAACAACCCTGAGATTGTACTTTACACCAATCAAATTGGCTAAGATCAAAACCTCAGATGACAGCACATGTTCGTGAAAATGTGGAGAAAAAGGAACACTCCTCCACTGCTGGTGGGACGGAAGCAGGTACAACTTCTTTGGAATTCAGTGTGGAGATTCCTCAGAACATTGGAAATAGGTCTACTTGAAGACCCAGATGTACCACTCTTGGGCATATACCAAAAAGATGTCCCACCATGCCCCAAGGCACATGTTTTTCTATGTTCATAACAGCCTTGTTTATTATAGCTAGAAGCTGCAAATAACCCAGATGTCCCAAAACAGAAGAATGGATACAGAAAATGTGGCTCATTTACACAATGAAATACTACTCAGCTATTAAGAAACGAAGACATCCTGAGTTTTTCAGGCAAATGGATGTAACTCGGAAATATCATTCTGAGTAAGGCAACTCAGAACCAAAAGGACATGCATGGTATATCCTCATTAATAAGTGGATATTAACCAAAAAATTGCAGAACACCCTGTATTCATTCCGCAGAACTTAAAAAAGTTATCAAGCCACAAGTCCCAAGTGAGGACACCTCAATCCCACTTGGAAGGGAGAAAAAGAAATCACAGAGTGGGTGGGGGTGGTGGGAGGGTCTCAAGTGGGGATGGGGACCAGGAGTACTAGAGAAGAACATGATCAGGTATTGGTTAGAAAAAAAAAACTGAAGCCCTGAGGTACAGCAGAAAGAATGAAAACAGGCAACCTATGGAGGTATGGCGTTGGGGACCTCCCAGAATGTACCAGAGCCCTGGGAGGTGAGAGACTCTCAGGACTCAAATGGAGGTATCTTAGATGAAATGCCCTACAGTGGGGAGTAGGAACTTGTAGATGGGAAGCAGGAACTTGAAGAATCCACATCCAGTAGAAAGATAAGGAAGGCATGAAGTGAGTGATGGGGTTGCCATCCCACGTCAAAAGTTCTGACCCAGAACTATTCCTGTCAAAAAGAACTTCAAGAACAAAAACAGAGAAGAGCCTGATGGAAATGAGGTCCAGTGAATGGATCAAGGTGGGGCCCAGCTTGGGGAAAGGCCCCAAGGCCTTACACTACTACTGAGGCTATGAAGTGCTCACAAAAGGGGGCCTATTATGACTGTACCCGAATGACCCAAAAAGCAACTGGAAGAGTCAGGTGCAGATATTTACACCCAACCAATGGATAGAAGCTGCTGATCCCTCTGGTTCAATGAGGGAAAAGCTGGAAGAAGCTGAGGAGGAGGGCAACCCTGTATGAGGACAAGCAGTCTCATTTAACCTGGATCTCCAAGACCTCTCTGACACTGAGCCACCAATCAGGCAAAATATACAAGCTGACATGATGCCCCAAACACACATACAGCAGAGGACTGCCAGGTCTGGGTTTAGTCAGAGAAGATGCACCAAACCCTCAAGAGACTGGAGGCCACAGACAGTCTCTTGGGTAGTTCTGGTGAGGTGGGGGTTGAAGACAATTTTGTGGAATTGGTGGGCGGTGGTATGGAATGTGGAACAATCAGAGGGGGGACCTAGAGGGGTATAACACCTGGAGTATGAAGAAAAGATTAAATAACTCAAAAAAGATAAATAAATAAATAAATAAATAAATAAATAAATAAATAAATAAATAAATAAATAAATTCTTAATGAACACTGGCTTTTAAAGGTTTCTTTCTTTTGAGTACTCTCTCTCTCTCTCTCTCTCTCTCTCTCTCTCTCTCTCTCTCTCTCTCTCTCCTTTTTCCTCTTCCTTCTCTTCCTATTTCTCACTTGCTGCTTTGCTCCAGAATATTTATCAACAGTCACCTATTATTCTACCTATGTTTAGAAGGGGTGAGTCTCTGCCTCTTTAAGGTATCTAAGGGAGTTTTTTTTTTTTCCTACAAAATTAAAATGAGAGTATTGTCCTGGAAATTTCCCAATGCTTGTTTTGTAGTGTGTAGCACTTTCCTGATACTTACAGAGGAGTTCCTATTAATTGAAAATTTTGCGTCTGTGTATCAGAGGGAGAACAATAAATGGAGAAAGAGAGGATAAGGTGGGAGTACTCATTGTTTTTTAATTGCTGAGAAATAATCTATGCACTAGACACACCAGTGCTTTGGTCATTTCCCAGATAAAACACCTGCTTTTAGCTATGAAGGATTACAAACAAATATAGTAAAAATATGTAAGTATATTTTTGTGAGAATATGTTTTCCATTGATTTAATTATCAGAAATAATATTTTTCAGTCCTGTACTTAATTTGTGTAGCCCCTAGATATGAAACCCTGAAATATGTGTACTTGGGGTTTGAAATATATTGAGATAGCTATCCAGGCGTTATTCTAATCTATCAGAACAATGTATGCCAGTTATAATAAGTATATAATATCCCTAACATAATTATTGAATAATATATAGATAAAGCAAGATTTCAAACTTTAGCCCTTAGAGATGCCCAGACAAAGATAGCTGATAATATATAACTCTGAAAAGATAGTTAATAAAATTTATATTTGTCCACTTTGGTGAAGTAAAACCCCTCTGCACAGATATTTCTTTCATGATATAGAATAGAGGTCCTAACTGTCACAGGAACAGATTTATATAGTTTGTCAAAGAATTCTTTACAAGATTACAAAAGAGGTCGAATATAAATGACATTGTCTTTAGTTGAATTGACCTTTTATAAATAGAAATTTGACAAAAAATAATATTTACTCTATGGGTGCTTTCAAAAATAGAATGGTTTGCATGGAACAAGTTAGTATTGGAAGGATTAGAAGTTCGAAGCTATCCTTGGTTACATACTAAGTTGGGGCCAGCCTAGTCTATATGACATCCTGTCTGAAAATATGAAATTACTGGAACCAGTAGTTTATCTTTATGAATCCTATACTTTGGAGACTGAATCATGAGCAATATCAGAAGTACAAGGTCTATCAGTACCAGAAAGTATAAAAAGAATTTCCCCAAACAAAAATAATTTAAGAGTTATACTTAGTGGCATGATTATGTTGCCAGGGAATAAAAGCACTTTGAGTTTAGAGTGGTCAGTAATGAGGAGTGAGTATTGCTCTTACACAGGACTCACATTGGTTAGCTCACAGTCACCTTTACCTTGAGCTTCAGGAGGCCTCTGGCACCTGTGGGCATGTGCATTTCCTTACATACATATGTACGTACGAACACATACACACACACACTCACACACACACACACACAAACACACACACACACACATTTAAATAATAGGGGAAAGTACTTTGCTTTATCTATCAGTTTAAACGAAGTTTGAGTTGAATGTACTTAAAAGAGGTGCCTCATAACCAAAGTATGAAATCTGCTAGTCTTCCACAAATTAGGTGACTCAGAGCCACTACTCAAATAAATTACACCCTATAAAATCAAATAACCCCATTTAAAAATGGGGCTCAGAACTGAACAATGATTTCTCACCCGAGGCATACCGAATGGCAGAGAAGCACCTGAAAAAATGTTTAACATCTTAATCATCTGGGAAATGCAAATCAAAACATCCCTGAGCTTCCACCTCACACAAGTCAGAATAGCTAAGATCAAAAATTCAGGTGACAGCAGATGCTGGCGCAGATGTTGAGAAAGAGGAACACTCCTCTGTTGTTGGTGGGATTGTAAGCTTGTACAACCACTCTGGAAATCAGTCTGGCGGTTCCTTAGAAAATTGGACATAGTACTACCAGAAGATTCAGCAATACCTCTTCTGGGCATATATCCAGAAGATGCCCCAACCGGTAAGAAGGACACATGCTCCACTATGTTCATAGCAGCCTTATTTATAATAGCCAGAAGCTGGAAAGAACCCAGATGCCCCTCAACAGAGGAATGGATACAGGAAATGTGGTACATTTACACAATGGAGTACTACTCAGCTATTAAAAAGCATGAATTTATGAAATTCCTAACCAAATTGATGGACCTTGAGGGCATCATCCTGAGTGAGGTAACCCAAACACAAAGAATCTCTCACTATATGTACTCAGTGATAATTGGATATTAGCCCAGAACCATAGGATACCCGATACAAGATATAATTTGCTAAAAACATTAAACTCAAGAGAATGAAGACCAAAGTGTGGACACTTTGCCCCTTCTCAGAATAGGAAATGAAAAACCCATGGAAGGAGTTACAGAGACCAAATTTGGAAGTGTGACGAAAGGATGGACCATCTAGTGTATGCCATATCCAGAGAACCATCCCCTGATCAGCTTCCAAATGCTGACGCTATGGCATACACTAGCAAGATTTTGCTGAAAGGACCCAGATATAGCTGTGTCTTGTGAGACTATGTCAGCGCCTAGCAAACACAGAACTGGATGCTCACAGTCAGCTATTGAATGGATCACAGGGACCCCAATGGAGGAACTAGAGAAAGCAACCCAGGAACTAAGGGAACTGCAACCCTATAGGTGTAACAACAATATGAACTAAGCAGTAACACGGAGCTCCTGTCTCAAGCTGGATATGTATCAAAAGATGGTCTAGTCGGCCATCACTGCAAAGAGAGGCCTATTGGACTTGTACACTTTATATGCCCCAGTACAGGGGAACGCCAGGGCCAAAAAGGGGGAGTAGGTGGGTAGGGGAGTGGGGGTGGGTGGGTATGGGGTACTTTGGTATAACATTGGAAATGTAAATGAGCTAAATACCTAATAAAAAATGGAAAAAAATAAATTACACCCTAGACATGTGCAGCCATGAGGTCCACTGGTAAACTGTGGATAGAGATCAATGGTAGAGCTATTGGATTATGTAAGGGGAGGCTTAAATAAAACTGAGAGAGTCACAGTCTCATGTGATATAAGCTGGCTTTTGTTTGTGTGTTGGTATTATATAGTATTATAATCCTTACTTGCTTTCGAGATATATTCCATATAGTTCAGACTGTCCTTTATCTCACTTAATAGCTCAATATGACTATGAACCACTGATCCTCCTGCTTTCATTTTCCAGAACAGCTAGTATTAAAGAGAGGTACCAGCATGCCCTACTTTATACAGTTTTAGAGATAAAACCCAAGGCTTCATGCATGAGAATAAAGTACTCTACCAAATCTACTTCAGCAGCTGCAAGCCTTCCTGTTAAGGATAAGTCCAAGACAACATTTCTTACACTTAACACATCATGCCTATGGCTATAATCATTAATGCCCTCTTCTGTCTAAATCAATATCAACTTCACACAAGCCAGAACCATTTGAGAATATTGAATTTCAATTGAGAAAATAACCCCACCAAACTTTTGCCTGGAAAAGGCTTTGTTGAATTTTATTAATTAATGATTTCTATAGAAGGATATCCCAGTTGGCAGTATCAGCTCTGGACTGATGGTACTGGATGCTATAAAAAAAAAAAAGTAGGATGATCAAAACATGGGGAATATGCCAGTATGCAATTTTTCTACATGTCCTCTACTTCAGGTCTTACCTGCTCCAAATTCCAGTCTAGGGTTTCTGGTGTGACTTTCATGTATGATGAATTACAAACTGAACTATGAACCAAAACATTTTCTCTCCCAGTTGATGTTGTTCATAATGTCTTATCACCTAAATACAATCCCTTACTAAGGCAAGTTAGTATGCCAATGTAGCTCATATGGAATACCAAGTACTGAATGTTCACGGTGGTCCAGATAGAGCATAGAAATAATGAACTTCACTGGTCATGATAATGCATACCTAATATCTATGTACGTGAAAGACAGGAGGATGAGTGTAAGTTCAATGCAATGCTGAGCTACATAGGGAGGTTCTGAGTCCAAAACAAAACAAAACAAAAACAAAAACAATATCAAAAAAAAAACACACAAAACGGGAGGTTAATGAGATGCTAAACAAATAAAGCACTTACTAAGCAATTGTGATGGCCTTCATTCCATTCTCAGAACATACATGAATGTAAAGAGGGAACTGCATTCAGCAAAGTGATGCTCTGACTTCCACATGTGCTATAGATCACATATGCTACCACATAATAATAATAGTAGTAGTAGTAGTAGTAGTAATAATAATAATAATAATAATAATAATAATAATAATAAATGTGTTTAAAAATGAAAAGAAAATTTATTCAGTCATATTATATTAGGCTTACAAAAAAAACTAGCACTGAGGAAGAGAAAATGGAGTAGTATTGTAAGTTTGAGGCAAGCATGAACTGCATTAAGAAAGTTAGCACCTTATAACTTTCTGTAGGTATCCTGGCCAAAACAAGATACATGAAAATTTATTTTACACACAAATTCAGACTATAGTCCATCACTGTTGGGGCATCAGTGCAACAGGAAGTAGCAGAAACTTGACACAAGTCAAGAGTATAGATCAAGGAATTGATGTGTGTATGGTTACTAGAACTTAATTTGCTTTCTTTATTCTCATACACTCCAGAATCCCCATCGTAAATAATGTTGCCACAACAAGGGAAGTTCTTCCCATATAAATTAAAAGTAATCAAGATGCAGGCACACAACCATGCTCACAGACTAAGTAGTATAGACAAGCCTTCATTCTGATTTCCCTCCCAGGCAATTCTATATTGTTTTATGTATTTAACATTAACCATCACAGCTTCATTCATTGTTAACCGGTCACATAGACACATCACATTATGTTTTAGACATGAACTACCAACCCTTATTTCCAAAGTTCTCTGTGTGTTTAATAATGCAAAATACAGTTCAACTTTAAAAGTCCTCATAGTCTTTAAAATTTTTACCACATCAAAAATGTATTGTGATATCTTGTAAAAAATTATGTTATTGCTATGCGTAATAGAATAATGTAAAAATTATTATCACAAAATAAAAATAAGTATTAGGAATAGAAAGTGATGATTATACAAAAAGCCAAAATCAAGCAGAGAAAGGAAATCCTCCATTTCTGGGGCTTTCCATGGAGAAATCAGCTTTGGTGTCCCAATTCCTCTACATATGCTATCTTCAGCACACACAGAATTTCTCAGCATTTAAACTGATTCCATTTCTCTCCTTCAGATGTCCTTGTCCAGATATTAGATCATGTCCCATCATCCTGGCCTTTCTAATACTCTGGAATCTCTACAGTAGCTTAAACTTTACCTTCATAACTTCATGCAACAGCCTCTTGGGGCTTCTTTGCCAGGATTCAAACTCTGTCACACAGTTCTGGCCTCAGCTGTTCTTAAAGACTTTCTTAGTATTGCATCTTTCATATATTAAATTTAGAAAAATGTAGACATTGCCACCAAATTTCATGACTGGCCCAAGAGGTAACCTAGTTTCACTGGACCATAGCTGTAACATCATATCTACAGTTAATGTATCTGAAACGTTTGACCATGTTTCATCAACACTACTATCATTGGCGAATGTAAAACATACAGAGTTCCCAAAGCTTTTTAATCATTCCCAATTCTAAGGTATGTTAATTTATTTTTAAACAAATTCAACATATATATTTTTGGTATGAACTTCATTGTACAAAGTTCCATTTCAAGGACTTGTGACTTTGTGATTAAAAATATGAACATAAGATGTTAAAAAAAACATAAAATGTATGCACAATGAAATGTTTTGTCCACAGACATCCAAATTCTCTCAATATGTCTTACATTTTCTAGCCTCCATTCTCCATTTAATGTTGTTTTACCTCAAGGGGATTAATGATAAACACCTTCTTTCTGAAAATATTTTTTTTCCAAATTCAATAAAATAAAATAAAATAAAAGCCAATTCAGTTTAAAAGAATGCATTTCTGTTTGATGGAAAACTCAAGTGGGTCGTGCTGTGCTTTAAACTATTTCGAGTATTTGATATGCTCTCTACTGTATAGAGATTGACTCACATTTAAGGGTACCCTGAGAAGTTCTGGTAAGTAATTTTATAATATTCAGTCAAGTTCCTACAAATCCAAAGTAACCAAAATATCTTTAGAAATCTGCAACCCTTGAAAAAACATATTGTCTTGCAGATTTTATAGTATATAGACCTGTACTGGCTAGTTTTATGTCAACTTCACACAGCTGGGGTTATCACAGAGAAAGGAGCTTCAGTTGAGTAAATGCCTCCATGAGATCCAACTCTAAGACATGTTCTCAATTAATGAAGAAGGTGAAAAGGCCCTTTGTGGGTGGGACCATCTGTGGGCTGGTAGTCTTGGGTTCTATAAGAGAGCAGGCTGAGCAAGCCAGGGGAAGCAAGACAGTAAAGAACATCCCTCCATGGCCTCTGCATCACC
Organism: Mus musculus; assembly: GCF_000001635.26. Taxonomy (NCBI): domain Eukaryota; kingdom Metazoa; phylum Chordata; class Mammalia; order Rodentia; family Muridae; genus Mus; species Mus musculus. The sequence goes on along the minus strand of NC_000087.7, from coordinate 8,807,201 downwards.
TCCTGCTTCCTGACCTGTTTGAGTTCCAGACCTGACCTCCTTAGTGATGTAAGCCAATAAATCTCTCCTTCCTCCCCAAATTGCTTCGTGGTCATGATGTTCTGTCCAGGAATAAAAAACCTGACTAAGACAACACCCTATCCTGTTACATATATTATGCTATTTTTTTCTAAGCCCAGTTTATAGAGATAATTATGTCTGACAGAAAATAAAGCTCATTAATTTGAACAAAGAGTTTCAATAACAGAATTTACTCTAGTTTTGGAGGGTTAACATGGTGAGTCAAAAAATGAGATGAACTGCCTTGTTGCTGCTCTAAGAACTTAAGAGGTTTTTTTGCAATGATGATTTGTAGGAATTTAAAAGGTATACATAACTACATGTGTATTTGTGTGTGTGTGAGAGAGAGAGATTAGGATAAAGTAATTTGTATTATTATTATTATTGACAATTTTTCATACAATATATTTTGAGCATGTGTCCCACCCCTGAATACCTCCCAGATTTTTTCCAACCATCATACCCAATTTAATGTTCTTACTCTTTCTTTCTCTCTCTTTTTCTTTCTCTCTCTAAATGAAAAAAGCAAAAAAGCCTGAATCAACAACAACAAAATATCATGAAATCAAAAAGCCTCAGAAAATCACACACACACACACACACAAAACACACACACATATACACACACACAAACAGAGAGAGAGAGAGAGAGAGAGAGAGAGAGAGAGAGAGAGAGATAGAGAGAGAGAGAGAGAGAGAGAGCCAAAACAAACAACATCAAAGAAGTCCACAAAAATAACATGTGTTGGTCAACTCTCTGTAGGTATTAGTCAACTCTGGAATTTGGTTGACATGCACAGCAATATTCCATCAGAAAAAAAAGAGTTCTTTCATATGCCTGAGGGTCTCAATTTAGAACAGAGTCTATGTACATTTCCCCATCTAAGTGTTGGGATCTCATCTATCTTGAACTTGTACAGGTTTCATTTGTGCTACCACAGTCTTGTGAATTCTTATGTTCAACACCATTTTGTCTGGAAGAGAATGAAGAGGAAACCATATTTTTATGAAACTTAATAAATAAGTTTTCTCCACTTAAGAATAAGAACAAATTTGTTGTTAGAGTTATAACATCTCTCTTTTCTAAGAGACCATCTCATTACAGACATGTGTTCATTCCAACTACGAAATAACTAATATAATAATGTAAACTTTTAGTTATCTTCCAATATTGGTAAATATTTACAATTCAACTGATTTGGTAAATCAATTCAAAACTGACATTACCAATTTGAAAATTAAATAACTGTTTATTAAAATTACTAAGGTATAAAAATAAGTATGATTGCTATCAGAAAATATTGCCTTAATAAAATTAAGCATAAGTGAAGGAACAATTTTACTTAATATAGATTGTATCTCATATTCATCAATACTATTTTAAGATATTATAGTCTTTATTTTATGCATCTGGGATTAGATGACATGCTGAATTTCAGTGCCTGAAATAATAACTAGAGATGTTAGATGACTGGGAGGAAACTGGATTTGATTTTTATACTGATTGTGTTTTTATAATACTAATATTAAATCCATTGATTACTACACTAAAGCTTTTTGAATCACTTTTTTTCAAATTTTAAAATCTTATGCTACGTCTTACACTACATAGCAAGGCATTATTCAACAGATTCTTAATTTGTTAAATTGTTCTTTGTGAATGACAATGATGTGTAAGAATATTAAAATCATCAATATACTCACCAAATAACTACAATGTTTTTAATATGTTGAAGGAATTTTTATATTCTAAATCTGTTAGAAAAATATCTTAATGTTCATTAGACACAGCCCTGGAAGGAATTAGAGTAATTTTTTTCTTTGAGCTTAGAGATGGGTGAGTCCTTCAGTAACATTTAGAATTTCTTTTTACCATGAGCATTCTTGAATCTCGACTGTCCTGACCCATGAAACAATCGAACAGGGTCTGAGAAACCACCTAAGGAGAGAATGGGGAACAAGAAACACAAAGAATGGACAGCAAGACAAAAAACAACAACAACAACAAAAACAACAACAACAACAAAAAACCTGATCAAGCTGACAAATTTTGTTTTTCCCAGGCAGGTTTTATACCAATAGAAACAGGAAATGGGGAGTGAAAATGATGCGAAATCACTTTGCTTCTGGGGGAAAGCACCTGTTCCCCAAAGCAAGATATTGACTAGGTAAAAAAAAGTTCAGCATGAGGAACAGAACAGAGTGGGTTGCTAAGTACCTGTCTACAAGATCTATAGCTATTTGTTCTTAACTGGGACTAGTACTTTCCTACACAGGACTCAACTTTTCCCACAGAAATCTCAACTAAGATAGGACTTTTCCACTAAGGCCAAAACTTTGTTAGTAAGGACTTCTGGCTGACAAGGCAGTTAACTTCACCCACAGTCATTCCCAACACTTGACTATAAATACTGCACCTGGAAATTAAAAATAATATTTGTTAGCATGAGATGCAAGCATGAACATGTCTTGATTGGATTAACAACTTTTGGATTAGAATGGCTAGAAGATAAATTCAACAGACAAATTAAAATTAAGTTAACTATTGGGTAAGTAAACCTAATTAATATGCTTTATTGGCAAAACCAGAAACTAATATTGAGAAAACCAGCAAAGTTTCAACATTAAGGTGAAAAGAGCTATGAAAAAAAAAACCTTTTTAAAAGTAGGGATGTGAAAATTTTAATTTCTCATTTGTTTAATGTTGCATGAGACTGTAGAGAAAATAGTGACAATGGGATAGAAGTCAACATAAGATTCAAAGTCACACAAAACATTAAAATAGACAGCATTTGCTAAATAAAAGTGTAATTTCAAAACTTAGTGAAATATTTATTAATAAAATACTATTTGAAAGCATGTGGCAATGAGCAGACTAAAGCCCACACTAAAACGTTAGCTTATCTTTGGAGTTATTAATAGTATGCCAAAATTGGAATGTCTTCCTTTGAGACACGGATGCATTTGATGAAATCATATTCTCTCTAAAATTTTCATAACATCAACACTGCTGGCAAGTATGAAGAAAGCAATGACTTGACTAGCTATTGATGTTGCAGTAAGTTTGTATTTTATTTTAATTTATTTACATTCCAAATATCCCACCTCCTGATCCCACTTCCTACAGTTCTTCAACCCATTCATCTTCCCCATTTCCTCTGAGAGGGTGTTCCACAAGCCACCCACCCCATCTCACCTCAACATATCCCACACCAGCATCCCTGATGCATCAAGTCTCTCCAGGATTCAGTCTATCCTTTCCCACTGGGCTGGAAAAAGCAATACTCTGCTACATATGTGCCAGGGGCCATGGACTAGCCCAAGTATGCTCTTTGTCTGGTGGCTTAGTCTCTCAGATCTTCCTGGGAGTTTGGGTTAATTGACACTCTTGGTAATCCTATGGGGTTGTCATCTTCTTCAGTTCTTTCAAACTTTTCTCTAACTCTTCTGTATGCGTCCAATGATTAACTATAATTATCTGCATGTGTCTCAGTCAGTTGTTTTTAGAGACACTAGGGGCCCTGTCTATTAACTGGAGGTGGTCTTTCCAGGTTCCATCTCCGCACTGTTGGGCATTTCGGCTAAGATCACCACCCAGTTCCGGGAGCCTCTCACATCCCAGCTCTCTGGGACTTTCTAGAGTTCCTAAGAGCTCCCCACCACCAGATTACACGTCTGGTACATGGATCAGAGCGCCTGAAATTGGAATCATGGATGATTTCAACTTACAAAGAATGTGTAGAGAAACAAATGTTTTCTCTGGAAGAGTACTGGCTATCACTCCTAACCACTGAGCAATCTCTCCAATTCAAGAATATTATTTCTTTAAGACAAGATGTCTTTTCTTGAAGTTCTTATATTGGAAATTATAGATAAAATCTTTTGTAACATGATGCTAATTGTCTGAGAATATGTTTCCCATCTGTACCTTAAATACTAGATTAATTTAAAATGTTAACTGTCACTAAACAACATTAATAACTATTTTTCATTTCATTTTTCATGCAGGTTATTGTAGACTAAATAAATAGTCTGATGTTATGCTGTGCATGGTTGTGCACGCCTTTATTCCCAGCACATGGGAGGCAGAGGCAGGTGGATTTCTGAGTTCAAGGCCAGCCTGGTCTACAAAGTGAGTTCCAGGACAGCCAGGGCTATAGAGTGAAACTCTGTCTCACAAAACCATAATAAATAAATAAATAAATAAATAAATAAATAAATAAATAAATAAATAAATAAATAAATAAATAAATAAATAAATAAATAAATAAGTAAATAAATAAGTAAATAAAATAAAAAATAAAAAAATAAAAAAGAAGTCTGATTTTATTGTGTGAATTGATGCATTTAAAATTAATGCAAAATATAACATATGATTATTCCCACAATGAAGATATCCATAAGATACCTTATGTGATAAAATGTTTTAGCAGTGAACTATATTTTAACAGAGAGATCATTGAAAAGCCCTTAACTTGTGTCCTTTATTATCCGAAAATGGGTGTATTATGTGTATGTATGTATATATGTATGTATGCATTGTATGTGTGTGTCTTTCTGTGAGTGTATTTGAACTTTGTGAGGGTGCGAAGAGAAAGTGTTATGAACCAAGCAGTCCAGGAAGGTTGGGTTGGGGTGTCTCCTCTGGAGTTATACACCCCAGGATTTGGCTATATTTGAAGCCAGCAAACTCTAACAATAGTATTGCTAATATCCCCTTCTAAATTTGAATCATATCCCTACACCCATTGCCCAAATTGTTGCTGTATGAACAATATGGATGCTGTAAATTCAAACTCTGCCCTTGTGATTCAGTAGCAATCTCAGTTAACTACTAAGACATCTCTTTAAATACTCTTTTGTGAACACAGACAAATAATAAAATTCTTCTAGTTTTAGAGCTTTTTGATAGCTATGAATTTCAACAAGATATCATAAGGACCTATTAATGATTAGAGGTTTGGCAAAGGTAAGTGCTTGACCATGGACCATTTTCCACTTTGGTTAATGCTTTACATGTTGAATTATACCATATCAGAATATACATGAATATTTGTCTTAAGCATTACACAGAATAAGAAAATAAACAGAATAGGAAAGTGAATGGAAGATAGTTTTGACATTACTAATTAATTTACAAAATTATTTTAAAAATGGAATTTAAAATGAGAGATAGTAATGGTTAGTGAAGTTGTTAAAAAAACGAAATTTTTGTGGAGAAAATAATTTTCTACACTAGATCTTTAGGCTAGTCTGTTCCAATAGTGGAAAGTAACTGGTATTGGTAAGACATAATTTTTATTTGCAGTATTCAGTAGGCTAATGCAGCAAAATCATACTTTCCAAGGAAATTTGAGCTATGTAGTGAGAACCTATGGCTTAATAAGTGTTCTATTAATACAAGATACCATCACCAGGAAAATATTGTAAAATGAAACCATTTAATCATGACTTGCTTACAGTTTCAGATATTTAGTTCATTCTTACTGTGGTGGGAGTGCAGTAGCATGTAGACAGACATGTTAATTGAACAGTAGCGAGAGAATCTTCAGGTAGAAAGAAGAGAGAAACTCTGGTCTTGTAATGGACATTTTGAAATATCAAAATAATACCCAGTGTCAATACTTCCAAAAATGTTATACCCATTTCAACAAGGTCATACTTATTCCAACAAGGCCATACCTGCTTACTCTTTCAATAATGTTACTCAGTACTTATTCAAATATATGAACCTTATGGGGGCCATCCTTATTCACACTGTTTCTAAATACTTTTTTTTAATTGGACACTTTACTTATTTGCATTTCAAATGTTATCTCCATTCCATGTTTTCCATCTACAACCCCTATATCCCATCTCCCCTTTCCCTGATTTTATGAGGGTGATCCCCCAACCTCCAAACCACTCCTGCCTCACCGCTCTAGCATTAGGCATAGAGTGTGGAATAACCACGATACAACTCATGAACTACATGAACTTCAGGAGGAAGTAAGACCAAAGAGTGGATGCTTCCATCCTAATTAAAACGGGGAACAAAATAATCAAGGGACGTAGATGATGGGAGGGAATTGTGAAGAAGAGAAGAGGGGGAGCAAAAAAGAGGGGAAGAATCAGGAATGGGAGAAGACAGGAGAGTTGTTCAGAGGGTAAGGACATTGAACAGGGGTGTATAGCAACTGGAGGATGAGGAACTGGTGGTAAAAAACAGAAAGTCCCAGATGCTAAGAAAGCAAAAGCTTCCCAGGACTCCAGAAGGATGGCATTAGCTAAAATACTCCCACAAAGGGGACGGGAAAACCTGTCGAGACTAAATATATTATTTAAAGAGAGATAATAAAGTATTCTCTCCCTTCCTCTTTCTCTGTTTCTGTCTGTCTGTCTCTGTCTCTGTCCCTCCCTCTCCTTTCCTTCATCTCTCCCTCCATCCCTCCCCCTCGGTTGTGTGGTTTGGTATGGTGGTGGTTGTGGTGGTGGAGATGGGGTGTGTGTGTGTGTGTGTGTGTGTGTGTGTGTGTGTGTGTGTGTTTGTGTGCATGTGAACACACACATGCCTGTGAAGAAATGCCATGGTGTGCATGTATAGCTCAGATGACATCAGAAGTCACTTTTATTTCTCTACAATATAGGACATAAGAGTCAAACTCAGGCTGTCAGGGTTGGCAGGAAACACTTTACCAGTTGAACCATCTCTACTGCCCATAACATAAAGGTCTATATCTAGTTTTGTTTAGTCTATGTATAGTTTAGCTGACTATGGATTTACTTTCTTGGTGTATCCTGGCATAAAGACATTCTTCATATTTCTTTATACTTTATACTTTAGCAAGTAGTATGGTAGTGATGTTACTTTCAGAAATGTACTATGGTTATTTAAAGTATTACTAATAAAGAAAAAAGAGATAAATGGTATATGAAAACTCTATCCTGACAATGTTTCTGCATATATAAAAATAATCTAAAACAAAAATTGAAGATTAAATAATTAAGCTTGAGATATTCCTTCCTTTTATGAATATTCAGTAGGGACGTATAATTTAGGAGAAATAACAGATGTTTCAAGCCTTTGTTTCATAAGGCTTCTGCTACTCTGAAAATGTTTATGCAAACTGAAACGCCCAAAATAAAAATCAGTAAAGAAAATTGTATTTGAGCACTGACATTCTTATTATGAACCACACATATGTAAACAAATTAAAATAGTAACATAGATATTTATCTTGCTAACATTTAAAATATTGAGTAATGAAGTATTTGTGCATACTTTACTGTCTTGAAACAGAATCTCAACAATTACCTTAGGCTGTTTTTTTAACTCAAAGGTCTTCCAATTATGGCTGTAGCTATGAGTATTAACTACCATACCAGCAAGAATTGTTTTAGATATTTACAAGAAAACTATTAGCTGGGATATAGGTATCTGCACCGTAGATTTTGTAAGAGAAAGAAGAATAAAATATTAATAAAATAGAATATGTTAAAAAAATTCAGTTTTGTTGCACATTTCCTGAACAGAAAAAAAATCATGATTTATATACCATATATCCAGGATTATGTGCATAAGCTTATGTGTATTTGTGTGTGTGTGTCTGCACACACATGCACATGCACACACTTGTGCAAGTATCTAACTTATTTCGAAACCTATAGCTTACTATAACTCTTCAAAATAAAATATGTTAACTCACAAAATGTCATGTTTACATGATATTAGTTCAATTTTTAGGGTAGAAACCTAGATGTCAGAAAAGTTAGTATTTTTTTATTTTTATATTATGAAGATAGTTGTATACCCTTGTGTATGTTTGACTTTTTCCCTTTAACATAGAAATGAATAATGGTTTGAAAATTTGGTACTCTTTTTCAAACTTTTTGTTTGATATTCCTGAGTTTTAAATCAAGGCACCCAGTCCCACTTATCTCCTCATCACCTTGTATTCCGCTTCCATCATTGCAACCACCCCACCAGAATAAGAATCTCATCCTGGAATTTATAATGTCACAGTGTATATCCCACAGTGTGCCCTTTTATCTACACTTCTTTGTTTCCAAGTTGTTCATTTTAATGAGTCTTAAGAGCTCTCTGCCTTCTACTATACTATCAGTACTAATGCATAACTGTAACTCCTCTCAGATATCCTTTTGTTGCCCTTTTTCATGGAGATCCTGTAGTATGGGATCTGTAGGGTGGCCATTTTAATCTACTTCCGCAGTTCACCAATGGGGGTCAATGTTGTGGTGGGGCAATTCAAACCCCAGGATCTGGGCCTGAGAGGGATCTGACTAATCAGACCACCAGCTCTGCCACACTACCACCATCTGGGAGAGATTTCCTGCCCTTCCCAAGCTTCCCTTTCCAAAGTTGCAGCCAACAAGGGGCACAAACAACTTTCATGCTACCATACCCTCAGTGCTCTCTCATTTGTGCCCCTGCCATCAAAGCCAGCTTTACTGTGCTTCCCAGACAAGGTAGAGGGGTCATACTCTACAGTGCTACAGCAGGTAAGGGATGGAGCCAGGTCCCTAATTCTCACTCCCTCTGAGCATGCTCACCAGTAACCCCCCAAACCAGGGCCAACTCCCTCCCTGCTGCTCAGATGAGGTGCATGGCCTACTCTCCCAAGTGCTGCAAGAGGTGATTGGGCTCATGACCCCATCAGGGACAGCTCTCTTGCCAAGGGTGGTGAGGGCAGAAGGGAGGGAAGGGGTCTTTCCTTTGTCCAAACCACTGCACATCAAACAAGAGGCAGGACCAGGTACCCATGCCCATGCCCACCAGGCAGCTCATCAGAAAGCCCCAAATCTAGGGCCAGCTCTACTCTGCTGCTCAATCAAGGAAGGCTGTCACTAGAGGCAGGTTTTGATATCATATATGCTCATGTCTGGCCAGTGTGTAGACAGCCTCTTTTTGCTGCCTGTGGATGAAGATTTATAGCTCTTGGCTTCATCTCCGGCTCTAACAAAAATCTTTCTGAAAACTACCATGATTCTCGGCAAGACAATAATGAAATTAACCTCTGAAATTGTAAGTCAGCCCCAGCAACGTTCTTTGCTTTATAGGAATTACTGTGGTCATAGTATCTCTTCATAACAACAAAACACAAATTTCGACACCTTCCATCCTTACCCTCCAATTCGTTCTCTAAATTTCTTTCTCACATTCACATTTTATTTTATACTCTATGATAATGATTAAAACGTCCAGGTAATAGTAAATAAACAATAAATTACTAAGATTTCTTTTTATGAATCTATTCAACATTTTATCATTTTTATCATAAATGTAACACTGTTCTTGTTTCGAATACAAATAAAATTTCAAAGAAAAATGAACTGTAATAAGAGGATATTAGCCAAAGAAGTACAGATTTCCTAGGATACAATCCACAGAACTCAACAAACTTAACAACAAGAAGGGTCCAAGTGAGAATGCTTCAATCACACTTGTAAGGGAGAAGAAAGAAATCACACAAGGCACAGAGAGAGAGAGAGAGAGAGAGAGAGAGAGAGAGAGAGAGAGAGAGAGAGAGAGAGAGAGAGAGAGAGAGAGAGAGAGAAAGAGAGAGAGAGAGAGGGAGAACTAGGTGGGAGATGGGAGGGGGAGGAAAAAATGAACACATTCAGGTATGGGAAGGCAGGAGAGAGGCCGTGAGGGTTAGCAGCTCTCCCAAGTCTGCCTGCCCAGAGCATAGGAGGAACTCTGGCCAGATGTGGGCTATCCTTCCTACCCCTCCTTCCCCTGCCCTCATTAGTTTCCACATATTTGGTGCTAAATATTCATTTTTTATGAAGTCTATGACAATCCTAGAACTAAGGTATCACAAAACTGGTTCATCCTTGTTTTCTGCAATGATCACTTTTCATACTATTAAAAGAGCTGGAGTCCTATTCATCCCTCCATGTTAAAATTAAATAGGTCCTAAGATTGCTGTTTTTACTGACTGCATGTGCTGCTGTTCCCAGTCCATGTCTCCATTCAGAGATCAAAAACCAGCAGCAGCCTTATGACTTGACTAGGACAATTGAGAATCCTGAAATGGGTTACTGGGCCCAACTGGCTAATAAAGAAAAACCACTTGGGATGCCATGATTTCCATATTTAACGTTTGATCTGTGCCGGCTGGCTGATAACTCATGGCCTGACACCCAACAGACTTTACAACATTCATACACTAAGTAGACTTAGGGAGAATTTTGTATATGTCTGGGAAAAAGAGAACTGTGGCATATGGGGAACCAGAACAATTCTATTATGCTTTTTGGGGTTGTGAAACATCGGGATAGAAGGCATCAATGGAAGATTTTATTACAGTCACCTGACAGGGGAGGGAATCTGAAGTTCAACTAAAGTTCACCAGCCTAGGAAAGCAGGAAAAGGGCTGGGAAACTGGGAAACCTTGGGGCCTCCGATTTTATATTATTGGGGGAAAAAACCTCAAACTCATTTTCACAATTAGGCTCCTGATAAAACCAATAGTAAACCCCCTGAATGTGACTGTAGGACCAAACCGAATTTTGGCAAACACTAAACCTATACCAAGAGGTCTTGCCCTGAAAAACCTATGCCAAAGTCTGTTCTCAAACCAGTGTTTGTTGACCTCCCAGTTCTTCCCCAGCAAGCTCTGCGCCCCCGTAGATCTGCTCTGGTCAAGGATGCTAAAAACCTTTCAGATTTTGACCAGTTCCCAACCAGAGCTAACCATCTTCTGCTGGCTGTGTTATTATGCCAGAAACCCTTTTTATGAAGATGTTGGTTTTATGTCTAAATATAATGAGTCCGAGATAGACACTGTATGCATATGGTCCCAAGAGAAGAACCTTAACCATACAGACCATATCAGGACAGGGGACCTGCCTGGGAAAAGTTCCCTTGTCACATCAACATATTTGTAACCAAAATACACCCATGGTGCATTCCAAATGGGTTATTTCCCCTGAACAGGCATGGTGGGCCTGTTAAACAGGGTTGACTCTGTGTGTGCATGGAGAGGTTCTTAATTCCCCTACTGCAAAGGAGTTCTCTATTCTAGTCCAATTGGTGCCATCCATAACCTATTATTCAGAGGAAATAGTGCTGAAGAACCTAATAGGGCATGTTGGGGGAGACCTCAAAAGACAGAAGAGAGAAACTATTTCCCTAACGTTGGCTATAATTTTGGGAGCAGGGCTACCTAGTGCAGGCACTGGGATAGCAGCTCTAACATTGTAAGAGAATAACTATACAGCCTTATATTAGATACAGATCAAGACAGCCAATGCTTAGAAAAATCCATTGCACACCTAGAGTGAAATGTAGATTCCCTGGCTGAGGTAGTTGAAAAGAACATACACGGGTTAGACTTTGTGTTCCTGCATCAGGGATCCACTTAGACTTGAACTACTTTTTCTTTCTTTTCTAGATATATTGGATTTTTTGCTAATGTTCATTATAGAACAATATGTGAAATGTTCGTAAAAAACATTCCTAAATGTTCCATAACCTTCCCAAACACTGTCTCTACCTGGAGACCAACTGTTTAAATATATTAGCCTACTCAAAATATTATATATTCAAATCATAATAAGACTGAAGCTATGGTGACAGCTAGAGGTGTAAATTGCTTCAGAGTAAAATTTTCACACTAAATGGACAACTGTGACCATAGAACAGGCACTGAGTTAACATGTCAGTGGTGGGCATAAATATACCACCTCCTGTTTAAACGTGTACACTGTGTTTAAACTGTAAGACAGAATTTGCAACACCTATTCCCTTGTTTGTCTTCCCAATATTTTATTATTGAATAAAGCTTACTTGTTTGAACTTTATTACTTGTCTATTTGGTTGTTATATAGGAGATAGGTTGCCAGGCATATTACTTCTATGAATTCTACCTTTGTGATTGCTAGTCTTAGTTGTTAATTTTACTGAATATTGAATTAACTGAAAGTGAAAAGCACTGGATATAAGTGATTTTTGGTTCATTGCCTCATTTGAGGTCTAAAAACCTATCCTAACTCTGGGACACATATTCTTGTGCTAGCCTATATAAAGCACATAGAAGACCCCTTTGGTTTTTGCCTGCTTGTCTTCATTCTCACAGGTATGCTTGTTCTTTTGAAGGTTTTAGAGTATATTTCTTTGAGAGCCCAACATATACTGAAGAACATCTGGGAAATTCAGCCTTGTGGACAGAAGATCTATTGGATTCCTTTACTATCTGACCATAGACATCTATTTTTAAATACCTGGGCTGGACCACAGTGTATAAATCGCTCTACAAACACACACACACACACACACACACACACACACACACACACACACACACACACACACATAATTATTCCAGTTTTTTTCTTTAAAGAATTTTGACTACCATACCTAAAATCTCTAAAATTAAATTTATCTTCCTATATCCAATTACTTTCATGCTCCTGTTTTGAAGATATTCTAAACTATATCATACTATCAATTTTACTAATTATTTTATTTGTTTATATTTCAAATGTGATCCCCTTCAGCACATTCCCTCCATGAGGCCCCTACCACACTTCCCTCCATTCTCTAAAAGGTTACTCTCCCACCCACCTCTCTAGAATTCAACTTTTCTGGGGACATAAATCTTCCGCAGGACAAGCACACACCCTCATCGCACTGAGGCCAGACAATGCAATCCTCTGCTACATATATATAGTAGGGGTTATGTACTAGTACATGTATGCTTTTTGGTTGGTGGCTTAGTACCTGAGAATTCTGGGAAATCTAGTTTTTTCATGGTGTTGTTCTTCCAATAGGGTTGTAATTCCCTTCAGTTCCTTCAGTCTTTGATCAAACTCTTCCATAGGGGTTCCTGGGTTTAGACCAATGGTTGGCTGTAAATATCTGCATCTGTCTCAGTCAGTTGATGGCATAGCCTCTTTTAGGACAGTCATGCCATGTTCATGTCTGAAAGCATATCTTGGTCAATTAACAAATGGGACCTTCTGAAACTGAAAAGGTTCTGTAAGGCAAAGGACACTGTCAATAGGACAAAATGGCAACCTAGTAATGGAGAAAAGTTCTTTACTAACCCTACATCTGATCGAGGGCTAATATTCAAAATATACAAAGAATTCAAGAAGCTAGACTCCAAAAAAAAAAAAAAAAAAAAAAAACAAAACAAAACAAAACAAAAAACAACCTAATGAAAAAATGAGCTCTAGAGCTAAACAAAATTCTCAATTTAGGAATCTCAAAAGCCTGAGAAGAACCTAAAGAAATGTTCAACATCCTCATTTATTGTGAAATAAAAATCAAAACCACACTGAGATTCCATCCTAAACCAATCAGAATGGTTGAGACCAAAATGTCAGATGAAAATAGCTGCTAGAGCAAATGTAGATAAAAAAGAACACTTTATCTTTGCTAGTGGGATTGCAAAGTGTTTTCCAGATTCCATAATCTGGAAAATATTCTGGCATTTCTTCACAAAATTGGAAATAAGTCTATCTGAATATTCATATATACAACTTCTGGGCATATACCCCAAAATGCTCTACCATATCATGAGTAAACCTTCAGTGTTTACAGCAGCCTTAATTATAATAGCGGGGGTTCGGGGACTATGCCGAACATAGGAAATTAATCTGAACAGGTAAGAGAGTGCACCACAGAACTGGACAGCTTCTGGGACAGGCGGAGCCACAGAACCGCTGAGGCAGCAGGCTTTTCGGGCCATAGAAAGCCAGCCACCCTCCCAACCAAAGGACAGGTATCTGCCTGGTTAGAAAGGCCTCAGCCTCAGGAGCAGCAGATGCCACCTTGGTTCTGGGACGCCACCGAACTTAGGAACTTAGTCTGCACAGGTGAGAGTGTGCACTTCTGGGACCTGCCAAGCAACACAGCTTCTGGAAAAGGTCCTGCTTTCGGCCCACTTCTTCAGCCAGGAGGAGGTCCAAACACAAGATAATCTGTGCACCTTCCCTGTAAGAGGAGAGCTTGCCAGCAGAGAGAGCTCTGAGCACTGAAACTCAGAGGAGAGAGTCTGTCTCCCAGGTCTGCTGATAGACGGTAACAGAATCACCAGAAGAACAATCTCTAAACAGAGTCAACTATAACAACTAACTCCAGAGATTACCAAATGGTGAAAGGTAAATGTAGGAATCTTACTAACAGGAACCAAGACCACTCACCATCATCAGAACCCAGCACTCCCACTTCGCCTAGTCCAGGGCACCTCAACACACCTGAAAACCTAGACCCAGATTTAAAAGCATATCTCATAATGATGGTAGAGTACATCAAGAAGGACTTTAATAACTCACTTAAAGAAATACAGGAGAACATTGCTAAAGAGTTACAAGTCCTTAAAGAAAAACAGGAAAACACAATCAAAGAGGTAGAAGTCCTTACAGAAAAAGAGGAAAACACATCCAAACAGGTGAAGGAAATGAACAAAACCATACTAGACCTAAAAAGAGAAGTAGACACAATAAAGAAAACTCAAAGTGAGGCAACACTGGAGATAGAAACCCTAGGAAAAAAATCAGGAACCATAGATTTGAGCATCAGCAACAGAATACAAGACATGGAAGAGAGAATCTCAGGTGCAGAAGATCCCATAGAAAACATCGGCACAACAATCAAAGAAAATGGAAAATGCAAAAAGATCCTAACTCAAAATATCCAGGAAATCGAGGACACAATGAGAAGACCAAACCTACGGATAATAGGGGTGGATCAGAATGAAGATTTTCAACTCAAAGGACCAGCAAATATCTTCAACAAAATTATTGAAAAAAACTTCCCAAATCTAAAGAAAGAGATGCCCATGAACATACAAGAAGCCTACAGAACTCCCAATAGACTGGACCAGAAAAGAAATTCCTCCCGACGCATAATAATCAGAACAACAAATGCCTAAATAAAGATAGAATACTAAAAGCAGTAAGGGAAAAAGGTCAAGTAACTTATAAAGGCAAGTCAATCAGAATTACACCAACTTTTTCACCAGAGACTATGAAAGCCAGAAGAGCCTGGACAGATGTTATACAGACACTAAGAGAACACAAATTCCAGCCACGGCTACCATACCCAGCTAAACTCTCCATTACCATAGATGGAGAAACAAAAGTATTCCACGACAAAAACAAATTCACATATTACCTTTCCACAAATCCAGGCCTTCAAAGGATAATAACAGAAAAAAAAAAAACTAGTAAGGGAACCTTGCCCTAGAAAAAACAAGAAGGCTATCCCTCAACAAACCTAAAATAAAACAGCCACAAAAACAGAATGCCTTCATTAACAACAAAAATAAGAGGAACCAACAATTACTTTTCCTTAATATCTCTTAATTTCAATGGTCTCAACTCCCCAATAAAAAGATATAGACTAACAAACTGGCTACACAAACAAGACCCAGCATTTTGCTGCTTACAGGAAACTCATCTCAGAGAAAAAGATAGACACTACCTCAGAATGAAAGGCTGAAAAACAATTTCCCAAGGAAATGGTATGAAGAAACAAGCAGGAGTAGTCATCATAATATCTGATAAGATTGACTTACAACCCAAAGTCATCAAAAAAGACAAGGAGGGGCACTTCATTCTCATCAAAGGTAAAATCCTCCAAGAGGAACTCTCAATTCTGAATATCTATGCTCCAAATACACGGGCAGCCACATTCATTAAAGAAACTTTAGTAAAGCTAAAAGCACACATTGCACCTCACACAATAATTGTGGGAGACTTCAACACACTACTTTCACCAATGGACAGATTAAGGAAACATAAAGTAAACAGGGACACAGTGAAACTAACAGAAGTTATGAAACAAATGGTTCTGACAGATATCTACAGAACATTTTATCCTAAAACAAAAGGATATACCTTCTTCTCAGCACCTCAAGGTACCTTCTCCAAAATTGACCACATAATAGATCACAAAACAGGCCTCAACAGATACAAACATATTGAAATTGTCCCATGTATCCTATCAGATCACCATGCACTAAGGCTGATCTTCAATAACAAAATAAATAATAGAAAGCCAACATTCACGTGGAAACTGAACAACACTCTTCTCAATGATATCTTGGTCAAGGACAGAATAAAGAAAGAAATTAAGGACTTCTTAGAGTTGAATGAAAATTAAGCCACCTCATACCCAAACTTATGGGACACAATGAAAGCATTTCTAAGAGGAAAACTCATAGCTCTGAGTGCCTCCAAAAGGAAACTAGAGAGAGCACACATTAGCAGCTTGACAACACACCTAAAAGCTCTAGAACAAAAGGAAGCAAATTCACCCAAGAGGAGTAGATGGCAGGAAATAATGAAACTCAGGGGCAAAATCAACCAAGTGGAAACAAGAAGAACTATTCAGAGAATCAACCAATCGAGGAGCTGGTTCTTTGACAAAATCAACAAGATAGACAAACCCTTAGCCAGACTCACTAAAGGGCACAGGCAAAGCATTCTAATTAATAAAATCTGAAATGAAAAGGGAGACATAACAACAGATCCTGAAGAAATCCAAAAAACCCTCAGTTCCTTCTACAAAAGGCTATACTCAACAAAAATGGAGAACCTGGATGAAATGAAGAAGTGTCTAGACAGATACCAGGTACCAAAGTTGAATCAAGATCAGGTTAATGATCTAAACAGCCCGATATCCCCCAAAGAAATAAAAGCAGTCCTTAATAATCTCCCAACCAAAAAAAAAAGCCTAGGACGAGATGGGTTTCGTGCAGAGTTCTATCAGACCTTCAAAGAAGATCTACTCCCAGTTCTGCACAAACTGTTCCACAAAATAGAAACAGAAGGTACTCTACCCAACTCATTCTATGAAGCCACAATTACTCTGATACCTAAACCACAAAAAGACCCCACAAAGATAAAGAACTTCAGACCAATATCACTTATAAATATTGATGCAAAAATCCTCAATAAAGTTCTTGCTAACCAAATCCAAGAACACATCAAAACAATCATCCATCCTGACCAAGTAGGTTTCATCCCAGGGACGCAGGGATGGTTCAATATACGGAAATCCATCAATGTAATCCAGTATATAACAAACTCAAAAACAAAAACCACATGGTCATCTCGTTAGAAGCTGCGAACACATTTGACAAAATCCAACACCCATTCATGATAAAAGTCTTGGAAAGATCAGGAATTCAAGGCCCATACCTAAACATGATAAAAACAATCTACAGCAAACCAGTAGCCAGCATCAAAGTAAATGGTGAAAAGCTTGAAGCAATCCCACTAAAATCAGGGACTAGACAAGGCTGTCCACTCTCTCCCTACCTATTCAACATTGTACTTGAAATCCTAGCCAGAGCATTTAGACAACAAAAGGAGATCAAGGTGATACAAATTGGAAAGGAAGAAGTCAAAATATCACTTTTTGCAGATGATATGATAATATGTATACGTGACCCAAAAATTCCACCAGAGAACTCCTAAGCCTGATAAACAGCTTCAGTGATGTAGCTGGATATAAAATTAAATCAATCCAGTCAATGGCCTTTCTCTTCACAAAGGACAAACAGGCTGAGGAAGAAATTAGGGAAACAACACCCTTCTCAATAGCCACAAATAATATAAAATACCTAGGCATGACTCTTAGGAAGTAAAAGATCTGTATGACAAGAACTTCATGCCTCTGAAGAAAGAAATTAAAGAAGATCTCAGAAGATGGAAAGATCTCCCATGCTCATGGATTGGCAGGATCAATATAGTAAAAATGGCTATCTTGCCAAAACAATCTACAGATTCAATGCAATCCCCATCAAAATTCCAACTCAATTCGTCAAAAAATTAGAAAGAGCAATCAGCAGGTTCATCTGGAATAACAAAAAACCTAGGATAGCAAAAACTCTTCTCAAGGATAAAAGAACATCTAGTGGAATCACCATGCCCAACCTAAAGCTGTACTACAGAGCAATTGTGATAAAAACTGCATGGAACTGGTATAGTGACAGACAAGTAGACCAATGGAACAGAATTGAAGACCCAAAGAAAAACCCACACACCTATGGTCACTTGATCTTTGACAAGCAATCTAAAACCATCCATGGAAAAAAGACAGCATTTTCAACAAATGGTACTGGCACAACTGGCTGTTATCATGTTGAAGATTGCGAATTGTTCCATTTCTATCTCCTTGTACTAAGGTCAAATCTAATTGGATTAAAGAACTCCACATAAAACCAGAGACATTGATACTAATAGAGGAGAAAGTAGGGAAAAGCCTCGAAGATATGGGTACAGGGGAAAAATTCCTGAATAGAACAGCAATGACTTGTGCTGTAAGATCGAGAATCGATAAATGGGACCTCATAAAATTGCAAAGCTTCTGCAAGGCAAAAGATGCCTTCAATATGACAAAAAGACCACAGACAGATTGGGAAAGGATCTTTACCTATCCCAAATCGGTAAGGGGACTAATATCCAATACATATAAAGAACTCAAGAAGGTAGACTCCATATATTCTAATAACCCCACTAAAAATGGGGCTCAGAACTAAACAAAGAATATGCCCCAGTACAGGGGAACGCCAGGGCCAAAAAGGGGGAGTGGGTGAGTAGGGGAGTTGGGGTTGGTGGCTATGGGGGACTTTTGGTATAGCATTGGAAATGTAAATGAGCTAAATACCTAATAAAAAATGGAAAAGAAAAAAAAGAAAATATATATATCATAAAATTCTGAAATATATAACCTAAGGTTGCTCTTTAAGTCCTTGAAAAAAAAAACAAATGTTATAGTAAGAAATAATAAAATCAAAGGCAGACATGAATGTGAACTTGAGCACAGAATAAGGCAACTCAAACAAAAAAATACATTCTTTTAAAAGCTTAAAATAATAAAATCAAATAAAAAGTGTAAAATACAAAAGTGGGTGGTGAGTGGGAGATGCTAGATATACAAATGACATGAGAAAGACAGACCAAGAGAGACGAAAAAAGGATTTTGGAGCTCTCCCAGGAACAGAATGAAATTTGGAGATGTACTGTTTCTCTTTGCCCCATACAGGAGACATCCATAATTCTGGTTACATCAAGTTCTCTACCCTCTCTGTATTGTCTGTGTTTGATGCACCAGTCTTTCCATGTGTCAATTCGTGTCTGTTTTTGTTTTGTTGTCTGAACAACTGTTGTTCTGTTTCATGTTGAATAAAAATAGTTAAAACTTAAAAAAAAAAAAAAAAAAAAAAAAAAAAAAAAAAAAAAAAAAAAAAAAAAAAAGATTTCTCACCAGAGGAATACCGAATGGCAGAGAAGCACCTGAAAAAATGTTCAACATCCTTAATCATTAGGGAAATGCAAATCAAAACAACGCTGAGATTCCACCTTCACACCAGTCAGAATGGCTAAGATGAAAAATTCAGGTGACAGCAGATGCTGGTGAGGATGTGGAGAAAGAGGAACACTCCTACATTGTTGGTGGGATTGCAAGCTTGTACAACCACTCTGGAAATCAGTCTGGCGGTTCCTCAGAAAATTGGACCTATTACCACCAGAAGATCCAGCAATACCTCTTCTGGGCATATATCCAGAAGATGTCCCAACTGGTAAAAAGGACATATGCTCCACTATGTTCATAGCAGCCTTATTTATAATAGACAGAAGCTGGAAAGAACCCAGATGCCCCTCAACAGAGGAATGGATACAGAAAATGTGTTACATTTACACAATGGAGTACTACACAACTATTAAAGAGAATGTGAGTTTCCTTCATTCGGATTCCAGATTTGGAGTATAGGGGATGTGATTACTTGGCATTATTCTATTTTAATTCATTCATTCATTCACTCAACCCTGTCCACCTTCTTATTATTACACATCCCATATCTACTGACCTTCCACTGTATCCAAGAGCATGTCCCCAAGTTACCTGATCTCTAAACACCCAGGGGCCTCTAGCCTCTTGAGACCTCAGTGCATCATCTCTGATTGAACAGAGATCAATTTTTTTTCAGTGTATATTTTGGGGATAATCTAATAGTTGGTATATGCTGCCTGTTTGGTGGTCTATCATTTGGGAGAATTCTGGTCCAGAATAATTGAGACAGCAGGTCCTCCTAAAGGGATACTCTCCTCTTCAGCCTCCTTCAGTCTTTTTCCAATTCCCCAATGGTTCAGCAGATTCTGTCCATTGGTTGGTTGCAGACATATGCATCTGATTGTTTCAACTGCTCATTAGGTCTTCAGAAGTGCATTCATGCTAGTATTCACATTACAATTATGTGAATTCAGAAGCCAGCAGAGTTCGTGGACTGCAAGCAGGTCTTCTGAAAAAGCAATGCATGATATAATTACCTGAATTTTCTGTCAGTGCTCTTCAATATTGTGTCTACGTGATGCAATATTCCACTCTCTTTCTCTATCTCTGTCTCTGTCTCTGTCCCTCTCTGTCTCTGTCTCTCTCTGTCTCTTTGTCTCTCTGTCTCTCTGTCTCTCTGTCTCTGTCTCTGTCTCTGTCTCTGTCTCTGTCTCTGTCTCTCTCTCTCTCTCTCTCTCTCTCTCTCTCTCTCTGTCTCTCTCTCTCTGTCTCTCTCTCTCTGTCTCTCTCAATATCTATGCCTCTAACACTCAGTATGACTAATGATTCTCTTCTCTTCTCTTCTACAAAGGGGATGATATTTTAATGTCATCTGCAAATTGTTATTCTGAATCGGAGTAGGGAAAGGACACTTTAAATCTGTTGTTACACCCAAGAGCATGGCTTTTAAAACCTGGTGAATCAGTAGAAGATGAGACAATGTATAGAAGAGGTTGCTTCTTTTGCTTTGGTTTGGTTTAACTTTGTTTATTTCTGTTACACGCAATCATTAGAAGAAACTCTGAGAAATACTGCCTAATGCAAATTTCCTGAAGGCAAATAGGTACCTCAGAACCAAAATTATATTTTCAGTTACAATATATAATATATATTATTAGAGATATTTTTTTCATTAAACCTTGAACAGAATTTTTCTCTGATCTTAACAAAATTGCAAAGTACATGGGGGATAAAGGTGCACACTCTCAGGTGTGCATGGAATGACAATATGTTGAAGACCTTATTAGCCTCCATGTCCTTACCCTATGTGCTATCTTGGAAAAAAAATATACCCTAGCCAATGCAGAACACCAGCATGCTGAAAGTCAAGAAAATGGCTTACTTGAATATGCCAGGGAGATTTCTAACCAAAATGTCACTGTGTATATCTCTAACACAAGGTAGACCTGGTATTGCAAGAGACAGTAAAGGGCAGTAACATTGGTGCACTCTAGGATATGGGCCTGTTCTAAGTGTACATCAATAACAACAAAGAGAATGAAAATTTGCAGCCTACTTGCATAAAGGATATAGATATATCTATCTATTTATCTATAGATTAGATAGATAGAAAGATAGATAGATAGATAGTTATAATAAATACAAAATGATACACACACATACATATATATTATACATAATATAACACTTATAAGCATATACATATAATACATATATACACATATCCATCTGTTAAACAAATATGATATATGATATTTGTGCACAGCAAGATTTCAGTTTCATAATGATGATCATCTTTACATATAATCAAATGAATCTGACTTTTTTGTCTACTTCAATCAAATTTCTATCACTCTTCATATATTAGAAACTCATGATACATTTTAATAAATATCAGTAATCCTATTGCTGAATATAGAAATGTTTGTTTCATTTTCTCTTCATTTTTGTCTTGGTTATATTGTTTAATTTCATATCCCATGTTATCTCCTGTTTTAGATTTCCCCCTGGAAATCCCTCATCTGACCACCTCACCTGCCTCCGAACCTGTGCTGTCCCATCAATTCACCCACTCCATTTCTATACTAGAAAATCCTACCGCCTGATTTTACTGGACTTAGGATCAGTTATCTACTTTCTCATTCACAAATGCTATCTCTGTGAGATGTAAACTTTACTGTTGTATAGTAAATTTGATATTGGTAAATTATCATGTCAAGAAAAACTAACTACAATCAAGCAGGATTGGTCCAACAGATTGTATATGTTCAGCAAGTTTACCCCATTCACTAGGTATTATGCCCAATGCAACAAGTTTAAGAAATGTTCCTGACCCAACTAGCAGCTGAAAGAGTCAGATGCAAACACTTGCACCCAACCAATGTCTTGAAGCAGTTGAACAGTATTGTTGAATTAACTAAGTTTAAAAGATGGTGAAGAGGAGGGCAGCCCTGTAGAAGGACCAACAGTCTCAATTAACTTGCTCCCCCAAGATGTCTAAAACTCTGGACAACCAAGGAGACAAAATATGCCTGCTGATATGAGGCCTCCAACACACATACAGAAGAGGATTGCTGGGTGTGTGTTCCATCTGAATAGATGCACCTAATTTTCAAGAGAATGGAAATTCCAGGGGGTTTAGATTTCTGGTAGTTTAGAGGTGAGGTGTGGAGACATTTTTGTGGAGAGTATGAGGTGTGAAGGAGGTATGGGATGTGGAAAAATTGGAGGGTAGATAGGGTGGGGAATAAAATCTGGACTGTAAATAGAAATAATTATAAAGAAAGAAAAAAAAAGACAAAAGTTATTGCAATTGCACTGAATTGTGGAATATTAGTGGAGAGTGGTGTGTTCAAGGGTTTTATTTCCTTTTCTCTATAAAAATGCATTCATGGAAAGCAAGTATTAAGATTTTTAAGGATCCAGGACTATTTTGGCAACTGTTCAGAGAATGTTCTGCCAATGCTGAATATCTGAGTTCTGTTCCTCTATCGTCGTCTGCTATTTCATAACTGTTTTTGTGTCCCTTAAACTGCAGTTTGAATATCAAGATGTTCTTTGCAAACATGACATCTTCAATCCAGTTTCAATGAGTAAAATGTGGATTTTAATGCAGGATGTATTCCTTAAAGGGATGTTTCTGTGGAGACTAACATGAAGAGACATTTTTTTTAAAATGATGATGCATTTTAGACCAAATTCTCATGCTGTTGATGGATGAATGTGAAGGATTTAGTGTAGCTGCAAACATACACTTATCTTTTTGGAAATGTTATTTTCTAGGATGTAGTAAAATCAAAATGTTGCCTCCATTTTCATCTATTTAGAATTTTCAGAGTCCAGGACCTCAATCTGATCCGGAAAATGAGGCCAGATTATCATAAAAATTGAATACATGATAATATCAGTTTTAACATTTTCATTCCTAACAAAATGATAATTGCTTGTTGACATATTTACAAACTTTCTTTATTTTATTCTGTTTTTGTTTACATTCCTTTATCGTATTTTTACAGTGGAGTAGTTATCCCAGTCTCAGCCTGCACCATGACTTCCTCATCACATACCTCTGCCCTCATCAGCAATAGGATATCCACACATCCCAACCACCACATATTCCCAATGCCTCAACTTTCTCTGGTGTTTAGGTGTATCTTCTTCCATTGAGGCCAGGTCAGGCAATCCTTTCTGTATATGTGTCAGGGTCTCATATCTGCTGGTGTATGCTGCCTAGTTAGTGGCATATTATCTAAGAGATCTTAGTTGTCCAGAGTAGCTGACAGTGATGTTGGTCATTCTATTGGTCACACTCCTCAGCTTCTTCCAACTAGCTCCTTATTTCAAAAACAGGGTTCCCCAAATTCTGTCAATTGTTGGATAAGATATGTGTATATTTGAAAGCAGAAAAAAAAAAAGAATGATTTCACCTTAGAATACAGAGCCATATTTTGGAGAACACTGAAAAAAACAGAGAGTATTCTCTCATGAATATGTTCCTACTGGAAATAAGAAAAAGTGTTCTTATTTCATATTTGTTGATTCTTTAGGTTGATTTTTTTTCTCTGATACTTTTATTTATAGCCCTATTTGACCTGGGACTTGATTTCTATGCAAGGTCATAGATTCAATTGCCAAATCCAATTTAATTGGAAAATAGCAGAACAGAAATCTTCATGAAAAAAAATGATGAATAACATTGAAATAAAAATTTGAGAACTTTATTTCTTCCAAAGGAAACAAGAAAGTAAATGAGTAAAGATTTTATGGAGAATGAACATTAGATTGGTGGATAAATATTTATAGACATCACTGGATGAATAAATGTGAATTATTCCAAAACAAGATAAATTCAGTGTAAGTCAATAATTTAAAGAGATGTACCAAATTAATATTTGACAGTATTCCTGAGCTATGTGTTCAGATATCTGACTTTTATCTGACACCTTGGATAGAATTTAAGTCTGGTCTTATTTCAATGATGTAGATCTTGGGTGTAAAGATGCATCCAAGCATCACTGCACTGGATGCCAAGATTGAGAAGACCTCTACAGCAGCCATGACCATGCCCTTAGTCCTATGTGAGTCATGGAGGAAGGTGACATAAACACTGCAGAATCCTAGCACGACAAAGGTCAGGAACTTGGCTTCATTAAATGTTTCAGGAAAATTCTTTGCCACGAAATCCACAGTGAAGCTTCCAAGGGCAAGGCAGGTCAAGTATCCCAAAATTCAGTAGAATGTAGTAACTGAACCCTTGATGCACAAAATGATTATCATTATCATCAATATCAACAAATATCAATATCAACAAAAGGAGGAGAAACTGAGAGCCAGATTGCCCACAGAATACATTGATATGGAACATATCAGAAGGATGTATTTCATTGAACCTGATAAAAGGAGGTTCCTTAAACCTCTTCCAGGTTCTGTGATTATGAAAGCCAAACTACAATGATTGTTTTGGCAAGCAATGTGGAAACAGACACCATGTATACAATTCAAAAAGTGATTTGTTGTAAGGCTACATTTTTTTCTGTTAGGAAGACCAATGAAGAAAAAGGAGCATGAGAAAATGGAACATGAGTGACATGAGTAGCTGATGAGAAATGTGGAAAGACATAGAAGGAAGGACAGGAAGCAAGTTAGAGAGTAAGAAAGGTTAAAGCTTAGAGAAAGAGGTGAAAGCTTAGAGAGAGTAAGGATTGTAAAAGTTGAGAGAGAGAGAGAGAGAGAGAGAGAGAGAGAGAGAGAGAGAGAGAAGAAGGAGGGAGGGAGGGAGGGAGGGAGGGAGAGAGAGATAGAGAGAGAGAGAAGAGAGAGACAGAGAGAAAGAGAGAAAGAGGGAGACACTGAGGTAGGGCCAAGTAGCCTCTCATATATTGGGCTTGCTATCTTGCTGTTGCTAGGTAACTGGAAGGAATCTAACCTGAAGATCAGAAGCTTTGGTCATTTTGTATATAACTTCTAGCCATTAAGCTATCCTGAGCAGGGGTGCCTGTGGGTTGGGTAAATTCACCAGGGGCCAGTATTCCAGAAATACTGAGTAAATGCCTTCCTTCCCATGTAAGTGAAAATTACGACCCATTAGGTTTCATCAGGTTTAAGGACTTCAGCATGACTGGAGACCAGGCATTTGGTACATAGCCCAATGCCCCAAGCTCAATGATCAAATTTAACTCTAGCATCCAGAGTTTGTGGTTTCTCAGCAAAACAACAGGACAGACGATGTGAGTTTGAAACTCTGGAGACTTCCATCATATGAAATCAAGGCATGGAGAAATCTGTAAAACAGTGAAAGGACAATTGAAAAGACTCATATGGAAAAGATCAGTAACAGGGAATGCCTCAGGAGACCATCCTTGTATTCATAGCTTGGCAAGACAAAATTCAAATGACCAATAGTACTGGAGGAGAGTCTGTGAATGCATCAGGGAGGGGAGAGTAAGTGTTAGGAGGGAGGGTGAGATAGAGAAAAAAGTAGAAGGAGAAAAAGAAATAGAACGAGAAGGGAAAGTAGAAGGAGAAGAATATGGAGAGGGAGAACAGAAGAAGGAAGGGAAGAGGAAGGGGTGGAGCAGGATGACAAGGAGAAAGAGATGGAAGAAGAACAAAAAAAGAAGAGGAAAATGAAAAAGAAGGAGCAGGAGGGGAGAAGGAGAAGGAGAAAAGGAGAAGGTGAAATAAGGAGGAGAGAAGAAGAGAAGAAGGAGAGAGGAGGAAGAGATGGGGAAGGAGAAAAAGTAGAAGAAGATGTGGAAGAAGAACTAAAAGAAGAAAGAGGGAGAGAGGAAAAAGATTGAGAAGGAAGAAGAAAGAAGGAGAAGAAAGAAGAAAGAAGAAAGAAAAGTAGAAGAAAAAAAGAAGAAGGAGAAGGAGGAGGAGGAAGAGGAGGAGAAAAGAGAAGGAGAAGGTAAAAAAGGAGAAGTAGTAGAAGGAGGAGAAGGAGAACAAGGAGAAGAAATGAGAAGAGATGAGAGGTATACTTAGGCAGACACAGACAGAGAAACACAGACACAGAGAGAGAATCGTGCACATAAACATTCACACAGAGACACACAAGTAGGCACAGAGACAGAGAAAAATATACATATAAAGAGAGACATGCACAGAGACATTCACAGAGATACACACATTTACACAACTCAATTAAGAAGTATTTACAAAAATATATCTATGAAATTACAAGGATATTAAGTACTAAATTATGTGAGCATTGAGGAGGAATGAGATCCAAACAAATTTTGCAAGTCCTGCAACATTCTGCATGCTTCCACACAGCTTTAGCTGTGGGAGTATCAGTTATAGGGCTGTAACTTTTGTCTTTTTCATTTATAATTTACTGTGAATCTCCTTTCTCCACCATTCAATATGGTCAGTAGTTTCCATGTCGAAGGACTTTCCAATGCATGGCATCTAGTGAGAAAGAGAAAACAATTTAAAAAAAAAAAGAGTCTCTATGCTAGAGCCAACTGTACAAACATTTTGTAGATATTCTCCAAATGCAGGGCTCAAAGAACTCAGAGGCTCCTCTAGCTTTTACACAGATCTTAAGTTTGGTCCCCCAGCATCACTGAGAACCTATTGACAATTCTCACTCAGGTCATAAAGCTATGGAGCATTCCAATGTATTGATTTCCAGAGAAAAAGACATTTGGAAGCTTATCTCCCTAAAAGTGAAGATTGCGCTGAAAATTATGAAAAGTGAGAATAATTTTAAATATGAAAAAACATTCCACACACACACATTAAAATAATACATGTAGGCAAAATTGACAGCAATCTATATGACACAATACCCACATACACACAACTAAAACACCGACACACACCCAGAGACAGAGAGAGAGAGAGAGAGAGAGAGAGACAGAGAGAGAGAGAGAGAGACAGAGAGACAGAGAGAGAGATGGAGGGAGGGAGGGAGGGAAGGAGGGAAGGAGGGGGAGGGGAGAGGGAGAGGGGAAGGGGCAGGGGGAGAGGTGGAGAGACATATGTATACTTACAATACTTTTTTTTTTTAGTCAAGTTGTCAAAACTGACACAATCAATGTACAGGAAGAGATGTATATGGCAAACACTGGGGACAGACTGTCATGATAAGGACAGCATAGGAGGAAACAACAAGGTGATCTGTGGCATTCAGAGCCTGAATGGGCCCTTCTACATTTGGTTGGATTTAGAATCCAAGATTTAGTTCAGAACCAGCCAGCTCCCTCCTTCTTGTCCCAGTGATCTACTTCTGCTGGGGCACAGTCACAAAGGTTCCACAACATTTCTAGACAGTTTTCCCAGTTTTAGACAACTGGGACTGTGGGAGATATAACCCCCCCTCCCAATCTTAATTAAACTAAGCCACACAAATGCAAAATATTTTTGAAAACAGTTTAATTTCAATTTTGGAAAGAGAACAGAGAGCTCTACAATGATATGGACTGAATTAGTCTTTAGGTTCCATTGTGCACCCTAAATTAAATATAGTGTAAAAGATTCTGTTTTCTATGTTGCAAGTGAGGGCTGAAAACAACACACTTATGGAGATAAAAAGCAAAAAAAAACTGGGATATATAGTAACAATTCAAACTGACAGTGTGAAAAACAATGTATTTATACATGTTAACTGTCCTATTGACCACAGTGTCATTCATCATTGTGTTAGGGGATCCAATCTAGTGATTAATCATCAGGGTTTGACAGTAAAATCTTTAGGCTCAATACACCAGACATTAGCTGGAAAATGATTTACAAGAATGTAATGCCCTTTGGTGTCTTCTCTGTGAATCTGTTGTATGGATGCCCTGTCGTTGGTTGTTTTAGTTGTTAGTGTTGTTTTAAAATAG
Organism: Mus musculus; assembly: GCF_000001635.26. Taxonomy (NCBI): domain Eukaryota; kingdom Metazoa; phylum Chordata; class Mammalia; order Rodentia; family Muridae; genus Mus; species Mus musculus. The sequence goes on along the minus strand of NC_000087.7, from coordinate 8,779,055 downwards.
AAATATTGAATGCAAAAGCAAGTTGCAGGAGCCCAAAATGTCTTTGCATCCTCTCTTTCTCCTTCCCATAACTTTCTAATTTTCCCAATCCCCATATTCATTCAAAATACAGAATTTCAAAAAATAAAGAAACTCTTTCATCATCTTTACTTTGTGCTTGCATGCTGGTTGTAATTATCTTGTAAGCATTAAAAATCAGGCTAACATACTGCCTATGTTCAATAGGGTTTGATTGATGTGAAGCTACATCATGACTCAAGAAACACTTATAGGGAAAATTTAATTGAGGTTGTCTTACAGTTTCAGAGGGTCAGTACATTATTATCTTGATAGGAAGCATGGCAGCATCCAGGAAGATTCGGTGCTGGGGAAGGAACTAATTGGTCTATATCTTATTCCGAAGGCAACCAGGAGGAAGTTTGTGGCCATAGGTAGCAAGGAAGAGGATCGATTTTTATCACTGAGCAGAGATTGTGCACTACATAAAAGCAAGCCTACACAATGATACACTTCCTCAAACAAGCCAACACCTTGTAATAGTGCCACATCCCATGGGCAAAAGATATTCTAATCAACACACTGTGTCATAGGACATAAAGAAAGATACTGCATGATTGCATTCCTCTAGTCACAAGTGCTACATACCTACACGTTAATATGCACACACACACAAACACACACACACATAAACACACAAACACACAAACACACACACACACACACACACACACACACACACACACACACACACACACAAATGCCTATCTGTCATGCATAATAATAATGTGCAGTCTCGGGTCCTGTGCGATTGGATTGGACCAGGTGCTGTGTTCCACTCACCAGAGGTCTTAGGATCCCGTGGTGGATCCTGTGTGTGTCCTTGGGGGTGTCCAGAGACACCCCTGGCAAGGGACCATGGTGTTCCCTTGATGTACTTCTGTTGTCCAATTGCTCTGGCTAGGATTTCAAGTGCTATATTGAACAGATAGGAAGAAAGTGGGCAGGCTTGTCTAGTCCCTGATTTTATTCGGATTGGTTTTAGTTTCTCTCCATTTAGTTTGATGTTGACTACTGGTTTGCTATATATTGCTTTTATTATGTTTAAGTATGGGCCTTGAATTCCTGATCTTTCCATGATTTTTATCATGAATGGGTGTTGGATTTGTTTAAATGATTTCTCAGCATCTAACGAGATGATTATGTGGTTTTTGTTTTTGAGTTTCTTATGTAGTGGATTACGTTGATGTGTTTCCTTATATTAAACTATCCCTACATCCCTGGGATGAAGCCTACTTGATCATTATTGATGATTTTTGTGATATGTTCTTGGATTCAGTTTGCATGGACTTTATTAAATATTTTTGCATCGATATTCATAAGGGAAATTGGTCTGAAGTCTTCTATTTTGTTGGGAATTTATGTGGTTTAGTTATCAGAGTAATTGTGGCTTCTATAGAATTAATTGAATAGAGTACCTTCAGTTTCTATTTTATGAAATAGTTTCGGGACAGTTGGAATTAGTTCTTTTTTGAAGGTCTGATAGAACTCTGCACTAAACCCATGTGGGCTGTCCTGGGCATTATTTGTTTGGGAGATTATTAGTGACTGCTTCTATTTCTTTAGAGGGGTATGGGGCTGTTTAGATCTTTATTGTGATCTGGATTTAACTTTGGTATCTGATTTCTGTCTAGAAAATAGTCCATTTTGTTTAAGTTTTCCAGTTTTGTTTAGTATAGCCTTTTGTAGTAGTATCTGATGATGTCTAGGTTTTCCACAAGTTCTGGTCTTATGTCTCCCTTTTCTTTTCTAATCTTGTTATTTAGGATACTATCCTTGTGCCCTCTAGTTCGTCTTGCTAAGAGTTTATCTATCTTGATACTATTTTCAAAGAACAGGCTCCTGGTTTGGTTGATACTTTGAATAGTTCTTTTTCTTCCCACTGGTTGATTCCAGCCCCGAGTTTGATTATTTTCTGCTATCTACTCCCCCTTGTAAATTTGCCTCCTTTTGTTCTAGAGCTTTTAGGTGTGCTGTCAAGCTCTTACTGTGTGCTCTGTCTGGTTTCTTTGTGGTGGCATTCAGAGCTGTTGGTTTTCTTTGTGGGACTACATTCATTGTGTCCCATAAGTTTGGGTATATTGTCCCTTCATTTTCATTAAACTCTAAAAAGTGTTTAATTTCTTCTTTATTTCTTCCTTGACCAAGTTATCATTGAGTAGAGTGTTGATCAGTTTTCACGTGAATGTTGGCTTTCTATTATTTATGTTGTTATTGAAGATCAGCCTTCGTCCATGGTGATGTGATAGGGTGTATGGGATACTTTCAATATTTTTGTTGAGTCCTGTTTTGTAACTGATTATATGTTCTATTGTGGAGAAGATACCATGCTGTGTTGAGAAGAAGTTATATCCTTTTGTTTTAGGGTAAATGTTCTGTAGATATCTATTAAATCCATTTGTTTCATAACTTCTGTTATCTTCAATGTATCTCTGTTTATAGTCTATTTCCAGGATCTTTCTATTGATAAGAGTGGGTTATTGAAGTTTTCCACTATTATGGTGTGCATTGCAATGAGTGATTTGAGCTTTACTAAAGTTTCTTTAATGAATGTGGATGCCTTTGCATTTGGAGCATAGATATTCAGAATTGAGGGTTCATCTTGGAAGATTTTACCTTTCATGAGCATTAATTGTCCCTCTTGTCTTTTTTGATATCTTTGGGTTGGAAATTGATTTTATTCTATATTAGAATGGCTACTCCATCTTATTTCTTCAGACCATTTGCTTGGAAAATTGTTTTCCAGCCTTTTACTATGAGGTAGAATCTGGTTTTTTACCTGAGGTGTGTTTCTTTTATGCAGCAAAATGTTGTGTATTGTTTATATAGCCAGTCTGTTAGTCTATTTGTTTTTATTGGTGAATTGATTCCACATTAAGACAACTTCAGAACAACTTCTCTTATGTATATCAATGCAAAAATACTCAATAAAATTCTCCCCAAACTAAAAGGGCTATTAGGTTCTTTACTGAGAGTCAAAATTGCAATGAGAACTTCCAGTTTTCCAAATGTCTCTGACTAATTGCTCTTTGAAAGTAACTAGGCTTTCACCTACTCAGAGCACATTACAAGAGGTTGTATAACAATTAACCAAAGGTCATCAGAAGGGAACTAATGATTTATTATAGGTTCTAGGGTAAAAGATAAAATATTGATTGTGTTTACCTACACAAAACTTCACTAACATCTTAGTTATGGTTTGATACCTTCAGTGAACCTGTTGATCTGAGACAGTTGTTGAACTTTGTAGCATGTGGTCATGTATTCTGAAATATGTATAAGTGCTGAGGACAAAGAGATGAGGAAAATCGAGAGAAAAGATTTTTTTTTTTGCCTTCCTCCACTTAGACTATTTTTTTTTCCTTTTGCCCACTTAGAAGAATTTTTCCCTTTCCCCACTTAGGATCTTTCTGCTTTTCCCCTTATATAACTTTCATAGGAAATTTTTTATAACTTAGTAATAACTTCTATAATCACTTCTCTAAATTCCTTCTCTTCCAGTGACATCTGGTTAGTAGGCTCAAAATTAGAGCCCAGCAATTCCTGCTGAGCTAGAAAAAAGGCTGCATTGCTTAATCCTCCTCTGTTAGGCTACAGGTGTTAATCACCTAAGCCAGCCTACCCTCAGAAAGACCCAGTACTTTTTAGAAGTTATCATCAGCATTTCAGTACAATGAGAGAGCTAGAAAGCCCTGGGACACTTAGATTTTAAAGGCATTGCCAGGGTCCTACTCTGTGATTCCACTGCTATCTTGGCTCAGAGCAATCCTGGACCTCAAACTCTACTATAGAGAAGAAGTGATTAAAAAAAAAACTACATAGTATTGATACAGAGACTGACAGATGAATCAGTGGACTAGAACTGAAGATCCAGAAAGAAAACCAAATATTTATGGACACTAGATTTTTGACAAAGAACCAAAAAAAAAAAAAAAAGAAAAAAGAAAAAAAAGAAAAAAAAAACGATGGAAAAAAGAAAGGATTTTCAATAAATGGTGATGTTCTAATTTGCAGTCTGTATGTTGAAAAATAAAAATAAATCCATACTTATCACCTTGCACAAAGCTCAGTTTCAAATTGAACACGATTATCAACATAAAATATGATACACACTGAATCTAATAGAAGATAAACTCATTGACACAGAGAGGGAAATGTCCTAAACACATATCCCATGGTTCATGCTCTAAGATCAACAATTCATAAATGTAAAATAATAAACTATTTTAGATCATCTCCCCATTAATGTAACAATCACTGTAGTCATCAAATGGTTTCCATGTAAGATTTGAGGCAATTACCATATTAACCATTTTTTTTTTAATTTGGTTGGTTAATTGTTTGGGGGGTATTCAATTTGAAATGAACAGGAGATCTTTTCCTGCCTGCGAACAACGTGGAGGGAGCTGCCATTTTGAGTCAGTTCAGGAAACAGATAGCTACTACAGATAATAAATAAATAAATACTCCAAATGAAGGCAATTTTTAAACCTTTCATAGCATGGCAAAAAACACTTTAGTCATTTACAGACCAAAAGCTAGAACCTCTTTGTAGTGTGGGCATTGGGCTTAGCAGCCTAGTCTCAGTATACTAACATACTTGGAAATTATCATAAAAAAATACACTGAATAGTTTGTCTTTAGATCTTTAAAAACCTCAGAAATACTTATCAAAATAACAGACTATAATAAATTCAACAGAATAAGTTTCATTTTCTTTCAACAAAAATTTAGGCTTTTTATAATAATAAATATTTGCTATGAGTAATTCTAGCTCATTTGGTCATAAATATATATGTTTTTAGGAAAACAATTCTAAAAACTTAAAATTTATGTTTTGTATTATTATTTATAACATTGGCAAATTAGATAAGACATGCTCATTCATGTTAAACTCATAAATCTACTCCTATTTATTGAATCTTTTAAAAATCAGACACCTCCCTAGGCAAGATCTTAAACTAATGTTCCCACTTATGCCATGACATTTTTAGCAGATATTTAAATGTATTAACTAACCTACTAATGAGTAGAAATCTGAAAGACCAGAATCTCTGTTACCTTTCACATAATGACTCTATTCAATGTAAACTATGACTACAATTAGAAAAATACCCAAATCCTAAAGTCAAATCCTCACCTCTTTTATCAGTCATAGAAAATATTTTACTAGCTATGGTACTGTAATCTGTAATCCCAGCACTTGGCAGTTGAATGCAGGAGGATCAAGGCCTTTGACTGTCCAAAGCTACATAGCGAGTTTGAGGTCAGCATGAGTAATGTAGGACTGTCTCAAATAAACCTGTCCCCTACAAATCAAACAGAAATCTAATGTTAGTATAAAGATATAAAAAAGTAAATATTTCTGTCACTTCAGTAGGAAAATGTTGACCAGAAATACTAAAATAAATGTACAATTGGAATTTTTTTACTATATTTTTGAAGGGAAAACTATTGAAATCTGGATATCCATAGAGTTCCCTCTTTAGAACATTATCCTGACAGCATATAGCCCAGAACTGGTAAGAAGCAAGGCTTGGAGAATCACAGGAGTTGCCTTGCCCAGACTTTAGAGATGGCAGCAAATAACTGTAAGTATCACCTGTTTTTTTAGACTGAGGAAGTGCAATTGATGATGACATGTTCCAATATAATAATAGAAAAACAAACAAACAAACAAATAAAAAACTATTATTTCTGCTTTAGATCTTGGCAGGGCCATTCTAGCCCCATCGTTTGACAAAAGCACAACACAGCTCAGAAAATTGTTTTGATGACATCAACAATTGTCAGACTTAAAATCTATCGATGTGCTTCAAACTTCTCTCATCTTCTGGGGTTATACATGGTGGTATTTATGAGACCTCTAAATGATCCCTAGGATTAGGAGCATAGTGTGTAGAGTTGGGAGTGGATATATAGACTGGAGAGATAAAATGGGAAGCATGGTGATCCTTGGATTGCCTGTGCAACATACCTTTGCAGTTGTGTAATAGATTCAGTGCAGATTGCCAATACCTTCTATGAGCACTACCCTAGCACACAGTACAGTGCTTTCTATTCTTTTTCCGGGCTTTTGCCTGTGAGAGGGAATGTAGCTTGGATCCTACTGGTTGGTGTGTGGAAGATAAAAATCATTGGATCGGTTCAAAGCTATGGGAGCTGCCAGTTAATAGGCTAAGCTTCAGACTACATCCTTCCAATGGATAACTAGGGTCCAGTCTAGATGAATTTCTGGATCCCCAGGATTTATGAATAGCATGCAGTATTCTAGAGTAGTATCCAGCTTAATGATACTTCTGTTGCTCTTGTGTCTTTCCCTCTTCTGTATCCCCCAAGTTCATTCCGCTTTATTGGCATGACTCACAAATGAGCATTTGTGTATTAACCTGTGATATATGAGAGGAGTTGTCTGAATAGAGATGAAATATTGAGTCATGGCAAACACAACTGTGGAAATGGAAACCATCCAGGGGCAAATGTTGTAAAATTAACATAGTCTGTGAAAGAAAAATTCTTTTGCTTTCAGAAGGAGAGTGAATGAAGTTTTTCACTAAGCTGGAAGGGGGCTAATAAAGACCTTTTTTAACTGGAGAATTTAATAAGAATTAACCAAAACCCAGGTGCAATTATTCTTACAGGAGTGAACTGGATAGATGGGTAGAGTTTGGCTAGTATAAGATACTTGATTTAATGACTTTTGAGGTCCTTTTTCGAAATCATGATCAATAAATTCTGCCCTCTGTGACATTTCTACTATATTTGTTTGAAAGATGAATGAACTAGGATACATAGATATAACTTTATATTATAGTTCTTGAACTTTCATGATGTGACAATTAAATCTGTATGATCAGGACATATTGTAGAGCTCTCCAATAGGCACACATAATCTATAGCTACTGGGGACATACACGCAAATGAACAAACATGACTTTATAGTGTTTCTTGTTTTCCGAATGGAATGCATTTTATAAATAATCTAAAAGCAATAGGTTCAGTTTCTATGTTCTTAGAGACAGAACCTTAAAGACCCTAAAAACTAAAAAATAAAAAAGAAAAAAGAAGAGAAAAGAAAATAAACTTGAAGCTTTAAATAAACAACAAAACCCTAAAAACAAACAAACAAACAAACAAAAAAACATAAATTTTTTGAAAAAATAAAACTAAAAGAACCTAAAATTCTAAAAAAAAAAAAACAAACAAACAAAAAAATCAAAAAAAAAAATCTAGATCTCTACAAAGACCCAAAAAAACAAAAAAATCATTACCACAAACAAACAAACAAACAAGGAAAGAACAACAATAACCACACTAAGCCTTAAAAAAAAATCTCGCCAAATACACTGAGAACAACCCTAAAATCATTTTAAAAAAACGTAAAAAAAAAACCCTAAAACAATAAAGCAAAACCTAAAACCCTAAAAACGCTAAAATTATTAAACAAACACTAAATGACCGAAAAAAAATTATTTTTTTAATCTTAAAAAACATTTTTAAAACCCTAAAATTCTATAAATAAGAAAACACAAGAACTCTAAAAAGACCCTAAAAAAATTATAATACCCTAAAAAAAAAATCCAAAACTCTACAAGTCTATATCCCTAATGAGACAATAAAAAAAAAAAAATTAAAAAAAAAAAAAAGAAAATGAAAAGATACACAACCACCACCCCAACAACTACAAATTTTTCTGCCTTAAAAAATCGCCAAAAACACTGGAAAAGAAAATCATTTTACAAACCTTATTAAAAAAAATGCTTAAAACAATTTTTAAAAATTCCTTAATTAAATTAAAAAACAAAACAAAACTAAAAAATAAAGAAAAACCCTTAAATTATAAAACAATCTCAACAACAATAAAAAGACCCAAAAGTACTGTAAAACCCTAAAAAAAAGTTTTCTTAAAAAGTTCTAAAAACACATCAAAACTCTGAAACTCAAAAAAAAAAAAAATTGAAAACCCGCTTAAAAAAGCAAAACAACAAAAACAAACAAACAAACAAAAAACAACAACAAAAAAAACCTACAATACCCTGAAACACTAACTAAAATCCTGAGACTATAAAAACAATCCTACCCCCCCCAAAAGGCTTACAAAACCCTGAAACATTAACTAAAATCCTAAGATATAAAAATAATCCTAAACCCATAAAAAAAAGCAAATACACACACAAGAAAAGAAAGAACCCTTACAAAATTCTAAAACCCTATAAAACACTAAAAGTATAAAAAGAAACAAAAACAAAACAAAACAAAACAAAACAAGAAGATCAAAAACAGACAAAAACTACAATTATCCTAAAATTATTCATAAACCCTAAAAAGCCCTAAAACCCTGAAATACCTTAAATTTCTAGGAGAAATCAAGATCTAAAATAAATAAATAAATAAATAAATAAATAAATAAATAAATAAATAAATAAATAAATACATAAATAAATACATAAATAAATACATAAATACATAAATAAACAAACAAACCTCAACCCTACCAAAAACAAACAAACAAACAAACAAACAAACAAAAAACTTGTAAGGACAAAACAACCTCCCAAATTTAAAACCATTAAAACCCTAAAACTCTAAATAACCCAAAGGGCTTTACCCTCCTGCACCCCCCCCAAAAAAAACCCCGAAAACTATAAAATACTAAAAAGCCCGAAAAAAAGCCTAAAACATTAGAAAAAGTAAATAGAAAAAAAATCTATAATCTTTAAGCAAATACTGAAATAGTCCTAAAATCAAAAAAAAAAAAAAAAAAAAAAGAAAAGAAAAAGAAAATTCTGAAAACACACCTATCAGCTAGGCAGTCATTCAACTTACATAGTTAAGCCTGCTTCTGAGTGCTGGTATTAAAGGGGAATAAAACTATACTTGACTCCTTTTTGTTTGTATAATTGTTTTCTAAAAGATTTTTTTCTCTGTGGGTGAGTATATGTGTGTGTGCGTGTGTGTGTGTCTGTGTGTGTGTGTTTGTTGTCCAAAGAGGTCATCAGATCGTCTAGAACTAGAATTGCAGGTGGTTGTGAACAACCATGTGGGTGTTAGAAATTGAACCGTGGTCCTGTGCAAAAGCAATCAGTAGGCCTAAGCAGTGAGCTATCTCCTCAGTCCTTTCTGCTTGCTCTAATCTCTACTTCACTATTCATCTTGCCCAAATATGTCTTTAATTCTTACTTCTTCTGTCTTTTTTTCTGTGATGAATTCTTGTTTGCTTTTCTCTTGTTTCTCCAATTACAGCACCAAGATTCTGCATTTCCTTTTGTTTTGGAAGATTCTCGAGGAATCCTAAATCCAGATTTTAGGGCAGTTATTTAAAATTCTTGCTGGTGATTCTGACAATGGTTTCCGCATTTTTTTAAAAAAAATTAGGTATTTTTTCATTTACATTTCCAATACTATCCAAAAGTCCCCCCATACCCACCTCAACCACACACCCACCACCACCACCACATCTTGTCCCTGGCATACCCCTGAATTAAGGCATATAAAGTTTGCAAGACTGATGGGGCTCTCTTTCCAATGATAACCAACTAGTCCATCTTCTGATACAACTGCAGCTAGAAACATGAGCTCTGATATGCTGCTAGAAAAATGAGCTCTGGGGGGTTTCTTTAGTTCATATTGTTGTTCCACTTATGGGATTGCAGACCCCTTTAGCTCCTTGGGTACCTTCTCTACCTCCTCCATTTCGGTCCCTGTGATTCATCCAATAGCTGACTGTGAGCATCCACTTCTGTGTTTGCTAGGCCATGGCATAGCCTCACAAGAGACAGCTAAATCTGGGTCCTTCCAGCAAAATCTTGCCAGTGTATGCAATGGTGTCAGTGTTTGGAGGCTGCTTATGGATGGATTAGTGGATTGAAAACCACTAATTTGGACACAATGGGGCTACTGCTGCCAATGTACACTGTTTATCCAGTGTTGCTGGTCAGAAATCTCCGTACTTTGAAGTCAATGGGTTTTCCTAGAACAGGCTTCTTCTGAGTCCCCAAACTTCTGTCAACACCTGTTCACCTTGGTGATGATCACTGATGTATCAAATGACCATATTTAGTAAATTAGAGTAATACCGTTTTCTTTTCCACCCTAGAAAGTGGGGATTCTAAAAATATATCTACTAGCTAAAAGCAGTGATGGTGCTCTTCCTAGGGTTCCTTACATAGTGTCCTCCTTGGATGTTCCTCTCTGATCTATACTCACCATCTATGCTGCTTCCTCTCATGAACAGCACACATGATAACACTCAACACATCTGATCTTCAGTCAGCAGAAATATACTAATTATATTTCACATATGTCCCAGTTGCTCATGATTCTGAGGCATAATCATACATGTTGTATTGCCAAACAAAATGACACTAATTGTCTAGTATATAATGAAGCATATTTTGTATGACTCTTTTCAGGAGTCTGTATATTCAATGATGAACACACCATTAGCAAAGGAGTGAATTCTTGTGAGATGATGTCATCACAGAGGGATCCAATGGGCTAGAAAGAGAAAAGAGAGAGCCAAACTCCCTTTCATAATTAAACCTTTTCTATAACAGCATTATTAAATTATTTTTATATGTAAGTCATATCCCTCCTGACCCATTCAATTTCTTCCAAATATATTCACACCTGGGGATTAATCTTCAGAAAATTATTTTTGGGAAACACATGTGATTATTTCAACATCTATAGTAGTGTGGAGGCATTATTCTCCCTACGTCATGTACACTTAACATCTTTAGATACCTCCTTCCCTGTGATAGCCTTGCAGCTCACTGAGTGACATGTGCATTTGATGAAACTTTGAAGCACCTTACCATATCCTGACACCCATATCATATACAACATAGGAAGAACCACACCTGAGTTGAAAAATACAAATATATTTTAGAGTGTCTTGAAGCTAAAATCCCCAAATTAATCAAAATATTATTTAGACTCTATTACTTTTTACCAGTGTTTTTTAAGTGTACAAGTCGCAGGCCTTTTCTGTGACCCTTTGCACAGGTTTATAGTGTCCTTTTACCATCTTCATCTTCCCCACTATCCTCCATTGGTATCAAATCTCCCCCTGCTGCTGCACTTACTCTTCCAAAATACCTCCTATTTTTTAATGCCTCTTATTAAATTTATATTTTCACAATTGTCATTTTGAGTTTTACTTGTCTAACCTAATATATAGTATTTTACCGTTCCATCCATTTTTTTGAAAACAAAGCCCTGCACTAATACACATAGATGAGAAATATATTTCTCTCTCTCTCTCTCTCTCTCTCTCTCTCTCTCTCTCTCTCTCTCTCTCTCTCTCTCTCTCTCTTTCTCTCTGTCTTTCTTTTTTAAGGCATTCATCCCATAGTTGACATCTAAAATCACTACATAGCATGTATGTTTCATACAGTGAGGCAATCAATATTGATGATATGGATATGTAGTGGTCCTTCTTAGATTTTTTTTTGAATTTAAATCAACCTGGGAAGATAGAATCTCAGATAAAGATCCTCCATCACATTGGCCTGTGGCCACACCTTAAGGAATGATTTTTTTTTGATGACTGTTGTTGAAGGATCTAGCTCTCTATGGATAGTGTCATATTCTATGAAGATGATGTACAGGGTGTGGTGGGGACCGTGGACTGAAAAGGATTTTTTTTTTGAAGAACTGAAGATCTATGTGGCATGAACAATTAAAGTGTCCTCTAATATGTAAGTAAATTTTATACATACCTGTGTCCAGTATTCTGTCTACACATATTTCAAAAGTAAAATTACCTCATCTATTTCATCCTGTTTTACTGCATTTAATCTATGAAATTCCTTGTAATCAGAAGTGCTGGTAAATTTTAAAAACCTTTAAAATATGACTGGGAAATATCAGGTTTGTTTTAATTTTATCACAACTTTGTAAGCATGCCCAAGATCTATGTTGTCCTCTTACTTTCCAAAGAATTCATAATTCATGATTGCCATTGGTTTCAATACATGTCATTTAACACTGTCAAATTCCAGGTTTGTTTGCATAAAAATAGTCCTCCTCTAAGTGTGGGGTTTCATAAAGTGAAAATTGGTGTGCTATCTAGTGTGCTGCCTCAAAGAGTCTGGCAATATTTATGATAAGAAGCACAGCTTAAAGATAACCAAGGGAAAGGTTGGAACATGAAAAATAACCACCATGGATGTTGTCAAGTCAGAAACCGAAGACTTTCTCAGAACGAAAATAAAAACAAAAATGAAACAAAACAAAACACAAACCAACCAAATAAATAAAAATCCAACAACCAAACAATAGAAACAATGCAAGGGTGAAATTCTTTGGCAGAATATTACTCAGATCATCAGGCCTTTCAGTTAGGATTTCATTTGTATTTCTAGGAGGCCACATGAAAAGGTAAATTCGAGATGCTGAACGTTTCTGAGTGTAACTAGGGAAGGAACCAGCCTGAGAGGGGTTCTATGATGTAACCTGAACTAGGGTGATATCACATAGCACTGGCTGGAGGTTGTGCATCTATTCCACTTGGAGGCACTAGAATCCATAGAAGGTGAGTTCACTATCTTCACAGTGGTGTGTCAAAGCCAGGTCATTTTTTCCCACAGGCATTTGGTGCCTGGTCTGTATCAGGAGACAGAATCTTGACAACTAGGATATTTTTCTATGGGTAAGTACATTTATGAAGTAATTAGGACCCTTATAGCTACAGAAAGCTAAAAATTTTCTCTCCTACAGAGAGTTACTGTACATTCTACTTTCTCCATGTTTATTAGCAAGGGAGATGAATGGTCTAGGTTAGTTTATCTCCTGAATTTATTATCCTTACTAACAATATCTAGATCACAATTCCACTAAAATGCCAAAGCTCCTCTTTGTCCAAGTGCATGTTAGAAGATATTAGTTCTAAATGGCTGATATTGCCTCAAATTGTTGAGTTGTTCTTGAGTTCTCTGATGCAATGGCTTCATCAAATAATTCTGAAGCTGGGTCAGGAGAAACAATAAAGAAGGACAGTGGTGTGCTGTGTCCCTGGGAAGATATTTGTGAATGCAGGCACTTAGCTTAGACCTTACACATACAAGAGAGTCATGGTGACCCTTCTGGCCCTTTATTTTTTTTTTCTCTTCTTCTTGATCATTGGGTGTAATAGTCATAGCACAACCTAAATTGACATAGACTTTCAAGGAGACGATCCTCATCAGAGACAAATTAAGTCAGGACTGAAGAAATAAATTTTGATCTGAGTATATTCTTCTGAGCTCTAGAGAATTACTTGTTAATTACACTATTTTATTTCCTTGTTTCCCTTGTTTCTTTGTTTCTTTGTTTGTTTGTTTGCTTGCTTGGTTAATTTTATTTGAGTTTCTGTATGTTTAGATTTGGCTGTCAGGAAACTCACTGTGTAGACCAGACTAGCCTTTTTCTCACTAAGATCTGCCTCACTCTGCCTCTTGAGTACTATGATTAAAGTTATGGGTCACCACCACTTCCTATTAACTTCACCATTTGATTGTTTGTTTTGTTATTTTTTTGTTTGTATTTCTCTTTTGTTTGTTTTTCGTTTGATTTTCGTCTGTTTTCTTTTTCTTGTTGTTGTTGTTGTTGTTGTTGTTGTTGTTGTTGTTGTTGAGACAGGGTTCCTCTCTATAGCACTGGCTTCCCTGGAACTCACTTTGTAGACCAGGCTGGTCTCTAATTTAGAAATCTGCCTGTCCTTGCCTTCTGAGTTCTGGGATTAAATGCGTGTACCACCATGACTGACTTATTAACTTCTTATTTTTATAAAATTAATTTTAGGAGCTCAAATCTGTTTAGCATAGTCTTCTTCACATGCTCAGAAGTTCTCGTAGAGAAGAGTCTTGGTCCAGCATTCACTCCCAACCCATAACCATTGCCCATCAGGAATTCATATATATGACAGAGGCAACAGCATTGTGTCTGGTGTAAACGGGCAAGATCTTCAGTCCCAGGCAATGGGCAAGTATGATATTTGAAGAGAATGGAAGCCACTTAGACAGTGTGATCTAGCACAATAGGTCTACAGCCAGGTAGAAGACAATACCTCTGAAGAGTCTGAGCATGACATCACTCAAGAAGAAGAGTAGGAGGAAGCCTTCTTCCCAGGCCCTGGGGAATATTGTTGGCTGCAGAATTTCTCACGGGTGGAAGGAAGGTAATGAGCCTGTCACCCATTGGAAGGCCATCATTCTAGGTCAACTGCCAACAAACCCTTCTCTTTATTTGGTGAAGTAGGACGGAATTGACAGTGTCTACGGACAGGAGCTCCACAGCGATGAGAGGATTTTAAATCTTAAGGTCTTGCCTCACAAAGTAGTTTTTCTTCAGGTGAGGGATGTCCACCTCGCCAGCGCCCTGGTTTGCAGAGAGGTACAACACAAATTTGAGGGGAAAGATGGCTCTGAGGACAACTGGAGTGGGATGGTGCTAGCCCAGGTGCCTTTCTTACAGGACTATTTTTACATTTCCTACAAGAAGGATCCGGTCCTCTACGTCTATCAGCTCCTGGATGACTACAAGGAATGTAACCTCCACATCATTCCAGAGACCCCTCTGGCTGAGGCGAGATCAGGTGATGACAATGACTTCTTAATAGGTTCCTGGGTGCAGTACACCAGAGATGATGGATCCAAAAAGTTTGGAAAGGTTGTTTACAAAGCTCTAGCCAATCCTACTGTGTACTTTATCAAATTTCTTGGTGACCTACATATCTATGTCTATACTCTGGTGTCAAATATCACTTAAATTAAAAAAATAATCACAAAGTACAGAAATGTAAACTTATAGGATTGAAAAAAATGTTTATTTTCCTGTGTTGGGTACCTATGGGTCTTTGACAACCTCAGTATCTTTGTCAATAACATTTGTTTTGTTCTAAAAATTAATACGTGTGACATGACATGCTTTTAGTGAACACATTGTTGGAAGAGATGGACTATGGTGGAAAGAACATCAAAGCAAGATGAAAGTTGCAACTCAGGCTATGAACAGTGCATACATCTAATATCACACAGGCTAAAATGGACAGGACTTAGATTCTGTGGTCTGCATAGTGAACAAGGAATTGGAGATATGAATTAGAGGAGCAGGGATGGCAGCAAAAGATGGATTTTTAGGAAGAAGGGGAGAAAGACAGGACATAGATAGAATCTCTGGAATGAAGTCTGAGGGAGAAACAACAATTTGGGGGAAAGAGTGATAGATAAAAGGAATGTGGCCTTGTTACACAAAGTGCAACCCAGAAAACTGATCCAAAGAGACTCAGAAATCAGACAAAATCAGGTTTCATTTGAATAATGAAACCAAATGAAACTTGTCTCTCATTTTAAGATTTATTATCTTTATTTATATGGGTGGGTAGTAGCTTGAGAGTATAGGTTACCACAGAGACATGAGTTGTCAGATCCCATGGAGCTGGCATTAAAGCTGATTGTTAACCATTGGATATGAATTCAAGAAAACAAATCCAGTTTTTTTGTGGTACAAAAGTGCTCTTGACAACATGGTCATCTCTCTATTCCCATTAAGATATCTTTTAAAGAAATCCAATATTAACATGCAGAAAAGTGACCAGGAAGAAGTTAAAAAAGATTAAATTGATGGTGACCTTTAAAAACAATAAAGGACACACAAAGGAGTAGAGGACACTGAGGAACAAAAATATTCTAAGATGAAGTTCTCAAAATGTGAAGCAGGAGACCCAGGAAGAATAGAAATTTGCTGCAAATAGTTAAAATTGTGCATATCCACATTAGGTTCTTTGGTTTCTTAACAAATAGCCAGCCGATCAGGTCAAAGAGTAATTTAAAAGAGAAAATGAGTATACTGTGAGATAATATATGGTGGGGAATGGATCCTGAGTGCTTTCTCTGAGCACTCTTTGCCTGGGATGAATCCTGTGATCTTTTGGATGTCTCTGTGGAGTGCCCCAGATGACCATCAAAATGTTCCCCATGGCCTGTTCCCCTGGCTCTCCTCCAAACATCTGACTGCCAACTTACCTATGTACCATTTCAGCCTGTCTATTCCCTGGAAATTCCAGTCTTAAATTTATGTGTGACCTCATTCTCATAAAACAGTGAAGGTGTACTCAATGCATATGTGCTGACCTCTTTTCTATTCCAGTTCTCATGGGTTTCAAACTCTATGAGGTTGCCCAATATGTTGGTCACTACTCCTGAGTAGCCCCTGTGCTTCATGGGGGACTTACTGGGTCCCATATGCACTCTGAGTGTTTCTTTTGTTTGTTTGTTTGTTTGGTTGTATTGTTGTTGTAGTTTTGTTTTTGTTTTTGTTTTCTTTGGTTGTTTTTTTTTGTTTTTGTTTTTGTATTTTTTTTTTGTTTTTTGTTTTTAGTCAGTCTTGTCATGGACTCAATCATTTATGTTTTTTCTCTAGAATAAGTATAAATGCCAAATGACTTGAAAATACTCTCTATTGTTGATTGATTTTGGTATCTGGGAGAGTTTTTGTGCTAGCTGGATGACTTAATTAATTAATTAATGCTGTGAAAAATCACTATGACTAAGGCAACTCATTAGAAACATTTCATTAGGGCTTTTCAACATTTCATTGCAGTTTCAGAGGTTCAGTCCACTATCATCAAGGAAGTAAACATGCAAGTGGCTGGGCATATGTGGTGGTGGAGAGGAAGCTTAGAGTCTTCTGCATGCAGGGATGGTGTCTTCCACACTGAGCAGAGCTTTAAAGCCTCATAGTGTTATGCTTCCTCCAAAGAGGCCACACCTACTCCTATAAGTCCACACCTCCTCGTAGGCCAACTACATTCAGAGTGCCATACTGGTTTCATAGAAACTTGACAAGATCTAGAGTCTTGAAAGAGGAGGAGCCTCAGTTGAGAAAATGCCTCATTAAGATCAAGCTGTTAGGAATTTTCTGAATTGGTGGGAGAGGACCCAGTTCATTGTGGGTGGTGACACCCTTGTGGTGGTAGTCTTGTGCTCCTTATGGAAGCAAGACTTAAGGAGCATGTCACTAAGCATCACCACTCCATGGCCTATGCATGAGCTTCTGGATTCAGGAACCTGTGTTGTTTCAGTTTCTTTCCCAACTACTTTGATGATGAACAGCAATGTGGAATATAAGCTGAATAAAACTTTTGCTATGGAATTAGCTCTTTGGACATGGTATGTCCTTACAAAAATAGAAACCTTAAGTAAGACAATTTCTTAGAGAAACAAAATATCTAATAGTACCACTGTCACTTATCCTATAAGGACAAATAATGTGTAGATGTTTTATTTTAATTTAAAGGTAATATATTCTCATGTATATAATGACATGCAATTGTTCTAGTTTACTTCTTTCTCACACTGAAGAATACTAACATCAAACATAACTTGGGAATATAAGGGTTATTTGCTTACACGTTACGGACTATTACCAAGGAAGGCAAAACAGGAACTTGAAGCATTACCAGGAAAGAGTGCTTATTGCTTTACCCTATCTTAGTCATTGTTCTATTGCTGTGAAGAGACATCATGGATAAAAGAACTATTATGAAACAAAGCATTAACTGGCTGCTTGATTACACTTACAGAAGTTTAGTCCAACATCAAGTTAGTGACCGCAGCACTGGAGCAATAGAACTATTGATCCTTAGACAGAGACAGATATTCTGCCATTACATTGGTTTCTTGAAAACTCAAAGACCACCCTTATTGACACAACCACTTCCTCCAATGAAGCCACATCTTCTCTCATTCCTTCTAATCCTTAAACACACTGCCAATCCCTGGTGACTAAATATCCATATATATGAATCTATAGGGGATATTCTTATTCAAACCACCAAAAATCATGTGGCTTGATCAAATATTTTATTTTAAATACAGAGTAAAAGCCTCCCTTTTATAAATGACTACTGATGAGCTTACCCACAGTTGCCTACCCTCACACATCAACCATCAAGGAAGAAAATGTCCCATAGACTTACCCAAAAACCAAGTGAATAGAGACAATTCTTCAATTGTTCTCTCTCCTAAGGTGACGCTAGATTGTCAAGTTGGAGATAAAAAAAAATCCCAGCACATTAAGGTTTATCCTGATCCATAACCCACACAAACATTACTCATCACAATCTCCTCCTCCTGCCTAGGTATAGACCCACTTCCCTCCATGGCAGAAGTGAAGGGTAAGTACCTCCAACAGCAAGAATACTCAATAATAGGTAGTAGTGAATATGTCTTATAGCCTCACAACACCTACATTCTAATGTGTGTTACACTTTCTGGGAGACACTCCAATCTGACCAACTTCCTGCCAAGTCAGCTTTAAACAGAAAAATTCTCATCAAGAAATCCAATGACTTTTAATTGATTTCTTTCTCCTGAGGGAATGGAGTGTTACCCCTTCATGGATGTATTGGTGTCTGATTCATAAGTAATAAAACCCACTACTATTAACAGCTAAATCACAGGTGCTATGACAAATAACAACTCACATGAGAAGCATCACATTTGGTTAAGCCTTTTCAGAAGTTTTATTGGAGTTTTATTTATGTACTATATAAATCCAATGATTTATTTATTTTTAAGTGTGTAATTTAATGATTCTAAACACATCTCACCACTGTCATTTTTCACTCATTTTCTGGTACTTCATATGATATTGAAATCTACTAAAATACAATAGTGAATTCAGAAGAAAGACCAGTGGTGTGGGTAGCAGCAAAGTTCTTGAGTCTCAAAGACAACAGATACCATGGCAGAATATTCCAACTACAACTAGGTAACATTGGTTCTACACTTAGCATGCCGTTTCTAGGAAAAAAAATTAAAGAATTAAGCCATGTTTCCTCTGAACCTGACATGTTACTATCACAAATGAAAGAAGGATCCATGATCACATGAATATGAAAGGGGCATGAAGCAGCACAATTGTTCAACTTATTGGCAGCTAGTCAGCATTAACACAAGAAGGGACCAAAGACAATAAACAGCTTTGAAGACATGTCCAAATGACCACGTTCATTTACAAGTTTTTTTACCCATTCCATGCACATCCATTGATTGATTAACTCATTAATTAAAGCCCTCAGGTTCCAATCACTTTTCAGAGAGCATATTGTACTACCTATGAACATTGTACTGTGGACCAAAGCCTTCATCTAAGTCCCATGACTGACATTTCAAAACAATTTAACCACAGAATTCTTTATTTGAAACAAAGTGATAGGATCCATCTATCTCTTCAAGGATATCTCCGTTTTGTTCAAAAAGAACAAAAATGCAATGCAAGTTCAGGATATTGATCACCTATCCATGCATCTTAAACCCATAGGTTCTAGCCAGAATGTAAGGTCAGAAGTCTAAACTTCACCTATACTACAACTAACTCTGAAGATATCTAGCAATCTCCAGTTCCTTTCTGGTACTTACCCACACCAAGTCTGCATTAAGTAATATAGTCTAGTGTGAGATAGTGCCAGCAGTTAATTGCAAAATCCCACTCTGAGTTGAGTTGTATGTAAACTCAGACATTTGTAATAAAGACACACATGCATATTCACAAATACTCACAGAAAGAGGCAAGAAGTAGAGGAGCTGAATCTTAGAAATCCTCAAGGAAGAGAATGAAAATATTGTAAGGCACAGAGGTAAGAGAAAAACTGTGTCTTTCTGCACAAAATCAGGCCATTCTCTCTTCCATCACTGAACGGGAAGGCTCACTATCACTTATCGCTATCTGATAAGGTATAGACAGTTGATGAAGGATGAATAGTCAGTTTTCATCAAAGGTATTGACTTTGAAGGTGATAGATTGTTCATTCTCTACTGAAAGCCAGATGTCCAAGAGTTTATGGGAAACACAAATGATTTGAATGGGATGTAACAAAGGGGAGAAGACGAGATATGAAGTTGGCAGGAGGAGTTAGGTGGGAATGGGCCAGGTTTTGTTCTGGGAGGAGTTACTAAAAGAATTGGAAAGTAAATTCAATCAAAATATAGTGTATGAAATTCTCAAGGAATTAAAAAAAGTAGTTCTTAATATACCATGTCTGTACTGAACACACACAGACCACTTATATTGCCATCTTCTAAATAACAAATTCTTATACAGCAGTTTCATTACATTGAGGGCAAAATAATCCAGAGGTTATTTAAAATAAAGAAGAATCTGGGGAGATGTCCCAGAGGTAAAGCCAAGTGTTTGGTCAAACATTCACCTACAACACCAGTGCTTAGGAATTGTATTGGCAGAGACAGAAGGATGACTGTGGCTTCCTGAATGTCAGCCTCACTCCTAGCTCAGCAAGAAACACTGTCACAAGGGGAAAATTAGGGAGTGAAGTAGCAGAAAACAGTATACCCTTCCCTATCCTCTGCACTTACCTGTATATTTCTGTATGCATACACACATCAATATGATAACTGTATAAAAGAGGTTATGTTTATTTTTGAAACATTCTTTATTTCTTTCATTAAAGTTACCTTTAATGAAAGGTCCATTGAACAGTTTTAAGAATAATGTTAATGGGCCCATATAAATAGTGCCAATAGCTGTGGCACTCTCAGAAGGTGTGGAATAATTTCATGAGGTGTGACATTGGTGGAGTAATTGGGACACTGATGGAGATGTGTCTTTGTTGAGTTGGTGTGATTTTGTTGGAAGAAATGTAACAATTTGGTGGTAGGCTTGGATGTCTGCTGTCCTTAAGCAATCTCCAGTTTGACACAGTCTCCATCAGCTTCCTGTATATCAAGACCTAAAACTCATCTCCTTCTCCAGCACTGTGTCTGTCTGAAGGCTACCATGTTTCCAGCCATGAAAATAATGAAGTAAACATCTGAAAAGAAGTTACAAAGTGTTCAAGATTTACTATGATCCTGGTGACACTTCATGTCAATAGAACCCATACTAATACTCACATAAACACTCAAAAACACATTTGATGTTGAGTGGGAACAGACTTTAAGGCCCTCTGCCTACTGGCAGGAAGCTATTCATTTCCAAGCAGCTATCAGATGAAGATGTAGAACTCTCAGCTCCAAATGAACCATGCCTGCCTGGATCCTGACATATTCTTACCTTGATGATAATGGACTGAACTTCTGAACCTGTAAGCCAGCCCCAATTAAATGGTTTTCTAATAAAACATGCATTGATAAGTGTGTCTGTTTACAGCAATAAAATCCTAACACACACATGTACATATTCACCTAGATATACTGAGTCACAGACACACACACATGGAAATATTCACACACACACACACACACACACACACACACACACACACACACACACACGCACACACACACACATTCATTTACAGGGACTTTAGATTCAGCCAGTACCCATGCAATTTAATTGGGGTGTCGAATACATGTGTTTGTGGAACATGACTATTGCTCTTTCTTTTAGGAATTATGTGGACAAAATCTGCACACTCACTTCATTCCATCTCAACATCAGAAATCTCAATTTAAAGAAAGTGAGATAATGAGAAGTAGTTTTAGATACCTCTTTTTTTTTTCATTTGAGTAGCTTCGACTTCAAATCACCAAGGAAAAATAAACATAACAGGAAAGAAATTCTTATTAAAATGCCCTTGACAAGCTCATAATACATTCTCCATAATGAATATAAACTTTTATTTAGAATTTCCAAGGAAATGAGACTTTTGAAAAATCCTTAATTTCAGATAGGCTTTGGTATTTCATTTCCCTGCAAAGGAAAACCAATGTAAAAAGACAGAATCTAGATTGCTTTGTGCACAAGTTGAATCAGAAAAATTTGATATTGTGCATAGAGGGACTCACCATATTTTTACAAATATATATATATTGGGGGGTGAAAGGAGACATCTGGAGAACAATAAGACCCTCATTAGCATTTAACATTCCTGAAGTCAAGTAATAACCTCTAACAACATCAATAACAACAACAACAAAAACAACAACAAGAATAGATGTTCATTAGAAAGAATTTTTTTTAATAACCTTCCATTAGCCACAGAAAGAGGGGGCATGATCCATCTGCAACACTTTATAGATACTTATTACAATTACCACTAAAGTTTTTAAAATAATATGGATTTTTAAAAATGAAATTGAAGTAAAATAGATTTTTTTTAGTTGTTAATTGATTTTTTTAAAAACTCATGTGTCAGTAAGTTTCAGAATTATAATACAGTTGATTTTCTCATTGTAGAATAATTTTAATGTGTTTGAATATTTCCAGTTGTAAGAATGGATCTCAGAATTTTCACAAGACAAGAAGAAGTCACCAAGTAGTTTCTCGCTTTTGTTTCAAAAGTCTTCGTTCCTTTTCTACAGAGTCCCAGACATTCCAGGGAAGGGTTTGAAACATCCAACAACTTCTGAGACCATAACCTCAGAGGGAAGCTACCTTTCTCAGTAAATGGAACTAGGAAAGCTGAAAAGATTCATCCAATCGCTTTAGAACAAAAGTGGCAGCTGGTTCACAGAACAAGGTATCATTTAGCAACTCAGCCAAGAAATAAGAGGATTTGAAATGATAATAACACAGAGTAATAAAAATCACTATGCAATTGTAATTTAATCGCATATATATACTTTGGACCGAGAAAGCAGTCAAATCTTGGGATCTCTCTGCTCAGCACAATGAAACTCTGGGTCATGCTGCAGATGTCCCAAGTTCATGGCTCATCACAGATACTGGAAGTCTCTGGGAAACTAGAACTACATCATGTAAGTGCTGTGAGTCCAAAGACATGATTTCAGAAATTGATCAAGTCCTCATCTTGCTTGGAAAAAAAAAATCACAAAGCACCAGAAGTAATAAGAAGTTCATGGTATCAAGGTCAACAGGTAAGCAGTACTAACGAATATCTGTTAAGCATTGGATTGTTACCAACACAAATGAGGATATGATTTTTAAATTTAAATATAGTTACATTTTAATAATTCGTAGTAATGTTAAGTGTCCAGTGTGAAACTGTGGGTTTAGGGGAAGTTGATGAAGTGAGAGAGAACATGGTCAGCAGAAGGTTCTGTGCTCTGTGAAGGCTGACATGGGAGGAGTGAAGGATAATTACCATGCATCCCTGGTTGTGCATCTGGCTGTGTAAATCCACTGACACTACACGGATGGGGGTGAACTAGGGGAAGACAATGGTACCAGATTCTTAGTCTCTGGCATCCCATACTGGGCCTTAAAAAACATAGACAGTCTAATGTTTTAGAGCTTTATTTTAGACAGCAGTGAGAAAAACAAAGAGTAAAAAGATTGTTAGACTTGCCATGGCCAAAAGGAGAGATGGGGAAAGACATATAAGGAAGGACAGAAAGCAAGTTAGAGAGTAAGAAAGGTGAACACTTAGAGAAAGAGGTAAAAGTTTACAAAGAGTAAAGATTGTAAAAGTTAGAGAGAGAGAGAGAGAGAGAGAGAGAGAGAGAGAGAGAGAGAGAGAGAGAGAGAGAGAGAGAGAGACTGATGTAGGGCTAAGTAGCCTCTCATATATTGGGCTTGTTATCTTGCTGTTGCTAGGTAACTAGAAGTTATCTAACCTGAAGATCAGAACCTTTGGTCATTTTGTATGTGACTGCTAGCCATTAGCCACTGCTGGGCGGGAGTGCTTGTGGGTTTTGTAACTTTACCAGGAGCCAGGGTTCCAGAAACACTGAGTAAATGCCTTCCTTCCCATGTAGGTGAAAATTACGACCCATTAGGTTTCATCAGGTTTAAGGACTTCAGCATGACTGGAGACCAGGCATTTTGTACATAGCACAACGCCCCAAGCTCAATGATCAAATTTAACTCTAGCCCCTAGATTTTGTGGTTTCTCAGGCAGAACACCAGAAAAGAGGATGTGAGTTTGAAACTCTGGAGACTCCCACCATAAGCAATCAAGGCATGGAGGTGGGTTGGGATAAAATGATCTTAGAAGAAATCTGTACAACAGTGAAAGGACAATTGAAAAGACATATGGAAAAGACCAACAACAGGGGATGCCTCAGGAGACCATCCTTGTTTGCATAGCTTGGCAAGACAAAATTCAAATGACCAGTAGTACTGGAGGAGAGTCTGTGAATGCATCAGGGAGGGTAGGGTAAGGGTAGGAGGGAGTGAGGGAGGGTGAGATAGAGAAAAAAGTAGAAGAAGAAAAAGAAAGTGAAGGAGAAGAATATGGAGAGGAAGAGAGAAGAAGGAAAGGAAGGGGAATGGGTGGAGCAGAACGACAAGGAGAAGGAGAAGGAAGAAGAACAAAAGAAGAGGAAGAGCAAAAAGAAGGAGGAGGACTTGGAGAAGTAGAAAAGGAGAAGGTTAAATAAGGAGGAGAGAAGGAGAATAAGAGAAGGAGGAAGAGAAAAAGAAGTCAAAGGCATAGAAGAAGAAGAAGAAGAAGAAGAAGAAGAAGAAGAAGAAGAAGAAGAAGAAGAAGAAGAAGAAGAAGAAGAAGAATGAGGAGGAGAAGGAGACCAAGGACAATATCAAGAAGAAGAAGAAGAAGAAGAACAAGAAAGAAGAAGGAAGAAGGAAGAAGAATAAGGAAGAAGAAGAAGAAGAAGAAGAAGAAGAAGAAGAAGAAGAAGAAGAAGAAGAAGAAGAAGAAGAAGAAGAAGAATGAGGAGGAGAAGGAGACCAAGGACAATATCAAGAAGAACAAGAAGAACAAGAACAAGAACGAAGAAGGAAGAAGGAAGAAGAATAAGGAAAAAGGAGAAGAAGAAGAAGAAGAAGAAGAAGAAGAAGAAGAAGAAGAAGAAGAAGAAGAAGAAGAAGAAGAAGGAGAAGAAGAAGAAGAAGAAACAGGAGTAGGAGGAGAAGGCGAAGGAAAAGGAGAAGCAGAAGGAGAAAAGAATAAGGAGGAGAAGGATAAGGCAAAGAAGGAGAAACAATAGAAGAAGAAGGTAAACAAGGAGAAGAAATGAGAAAAGATGAGAGGCATAGATAGACAGACAGAGACAGAAAGACAGAGAAACTTAGACATACAGAGTGAGACATGCACATAAACATTCACACAGAGACACACAAGTAGGCACAGAGACAGAGAAAAATATACATAGAAAGAGAGACATGCACAGAGACATTCACAGAGTTACACACATTCACACAACTTAATTAAGAAGTATTTAGAAAAATATATCTATGAAATCACGAGGATATTAAGTACTAAATTATGTGAACAATGAGGAGGAATGAGATCCAAAATAAATTTTCCAAGTCCTCCAACATTCTCCATGCTTCCACACAGCTTAAGCTGTGGGAGTATCAGTTATAGGGCTGTAACTTTTGTTTTCTTCATTTATAATTTACTGTGAATCTCATTTCTCCCCCATTCTATATGGTCAGTAGTTTCCATGTGGAAGGACTTTCCAAAGCATGGCATCTAGTGACAAAGAGAAAAGAATTTAAAAAAAGAGTCTCTATGCTAGAGCCAACTGTACAAACAATTCGTAGTTATTCTCCAAATGCAGGGCTCAAAGAACACAGAGGCTCCTCTAGCTGCTACACAATCTTAAGTATGGCCCCACAGCATCACTGGGAACCTATTGACAATTCTCACTCAGGTCATAAAACTATGGAGCATTCCCATTTCTTGAGTTCCAGAAAAAAAGCCATTTGGAAGCTTATCTCCATAAAAGTAAAGATTGCACTGAAATTTATGAAATGTGAGAATAATTTTAAACGTGAAAAATAATTCCACACACACACATTAAAAAAATACATGTAGGCAAAATTGACAGCAATCTATTTAACACAACACCCACCCAGACACTCACAGAGAGAGAGAGAGAGAGAGAGAGAGAGAGAGAGAGAGAGAGAGAGAGAGAGAGAGAGAGAGAGAGAGAGAGAGAGAGAGAGAGAGAGAGGAAGGGAAGGAGGGAAGGAAGGAAGGAAGGAAGGAAGGAGGGGAGAGGGGTATGGGTAGGGGAAGAGGTGGAGAGACAGATGTACACTTACAATAATTATTTTTAAGTTAAGTTGTCAAACTCCTGACACAATCAATGTACAGGAAGAGATGTATATGGCAAAAACTCACCAGGGAAAGACTGTCATGATAAGGACAGCATAGTAGGAAACAACAAGTTCATCTGTGGCATTAAGAGCCTGAATGGGCCCTTCTCACATTTGGTTGGATTTAGAAGCCAAGATTTAGGTCAGAACTAGCCAGTTCCCTCCTTCTTGCGCCAGTGACCTCCTTCTGCTAGGGCACAGTCACAAAGGTTCCACAACCTTTCTAGAGAGTTTTTCCAGTTTGAAACAACTGAGAATGTGGGAGAAATCCCTCCCACCCCACAATCTTAATTAAACTAAACCAGGCAAGTGCAAAACATTTTTGAAAACAGTTTAATTTCAATTTTGAAAAGAGAACAGAGAGCTCTACTTTGAAATGGACTAAATTAGTCTTTAGGTTCCATTGTGCACCCTAAATGAAATATAATGTAAAAGATTCCGTTTTCTATGTAGCAAATGGGGCTGAAAACAACACACTTATGGAGATAAAATGCAAAAAAAAAACTGGGATATATAGTAACAATTCAAACTGACAGTATGAAAAACAATCTATTTACTTAACTGTACTGTTGACCACAGTGTCATTCATCATTGTGTTAAGGGATACAATCTAGTGATTAATCATCAGGGTTTGACAGTAAAATCCTTAGGCTCAATACACCAGACATTAGCTGGAAAATGATTTACAAGAATGTAATGCCCTTTGGTGTCTTCTCTGTGAATCTGTTGTATGGATGCCCTGTTGTTGGTTGTTTTAGTTGTTGGTGTTGTTTTAAAATAAAAATATTGATTGCAAAAGCAAGTGACAGGTGCCCAATAGGTCTTTGCATCCTCTCTTTCTCCTTCCCATAACTTTTTAATTTTCCCAATCCCCATATTCATTCAAAAATTCAGAAGTTCAAAAAATAGAGAAACTCATTCCTCATCTTTACTTTGTCTTTGCATGCTATTTGCAATCATCTTGTAAGCATTAAAATCAGGCTAACATACTGCGTATGTTCGACAGGGTTTCATTGATGTGAAAAGACATGACTCAGGAAACTCTTATAGGGAAAATTTAATTGAGGTTGTCTTACAGTTTCAGAGGGTCAGTACATTATGATCTTGGTAGGAAGCATGGCAGCATCCAGGTAGAGGAGATGCTGGGGAAGGAACTGATTGGTCTATATCTTAGTCTGAAGGCAAACAGGTGGAATCTTGTGGCCATAGGTAGCAAAGAAGAGGATCGATTTTTGTCACTGGGTAGAGATTGTGCACTACATAAAAGCAAGCCTACACAATGATGCACTTCCTAAAACAAGCCAACACCTTGTAATAGTGCCACATCCCATGGGCAAAAGATATTCTAATCAACACACTGCATCATAGGAAAGTGGCAGAGAGACATAAAGAAAGATACTGCATGATTGCATTCCTCTAGTCACAGGTGCTACATATCTACATGCTTATATGCACACACATGTGCACACACACACACACACACACACACATATCCTATCTGATATGTATGTCCATACAAATATATTTGTCTATTTATTTAATTACTTACTTACTTACTTACTTTGTTTTAAATTTGTTTGTGAAGAACTTTCTACATACATGTAAATGAGTTTGAGCAAATCCATCACTATCTTCTCCTCCTTGAAATTTTCCCCACTTCTCCTGTATCACTCTTTCCTTAAGTCCATGTGCATTTTTATATAGATACCTGAGTCCATTTAGTCCTGACTACATATGTGTGGGTAGGGACAAATATATACTGGAACACGGGCAACCTTTCACTAGCCAAATCCATGAAGAAAACTGGCCCTCTCACCTGAAGCCATTAATTTCCAATAACTCCTTTTTTGGGGGTGAAAGTTTCTGAGTCTCCCCCATCTATTCTTGGATTTGTCTGTGAAAATTTTGTTGATGGAAACTTAGCCACGGTGAGTAACACACAAACACACACACACACACACACACACACACACACACACACACACACACACACACACCAAATTTTAAAACCAGAGGATTGTTTTAAAAGTTTACACAACGTCCAAAATTCAATTCATTTCTGTTGAAGCATTTGAATTCCATACGAGATCTTAATACTATCTGTATAAAATTAAATTATAACAATGAATATTTTAAAATTCAGTGGATCTTTATGTGTTAAATAGCACCTACTGAACAAAATCTGTTAGTGCCAAAACACTGATGGCTGCACAAAAAAAAAGTGTAAATCAGTGTCCAAAGGTAAGAATCTACAAAGTAAGGGGGTTGTCAGAGATTAAGGGCATGCAGGATAGTGTATGGAAGCTCTGTAGACCAAAACAGGTATACCGTGAGCAAATAGCCTGGAAAATCTGCCATTCATTCCTTCACAATCTTATACTAGGGAAAATTCAGGTGTAAGTACCCTCAAAAGTGGGAGTAAGAAAACGTTAATATACTCGAGGTCTCTTGACTACTAAAAGGAGTGTGGACTGATATCTACAGTGTGAAAGAATTTAGAAATGGCAATGTCCGTTTTTATCTTTTCTGTGACTAAACTTTGTTATTGAGGGGCTGGAGAGATGGCTCAGAACCCTTTGCACCCTCCCATCTCTCTCTAAGTCTGGGAGATCTGACTTCTTCTTCTGGCCATTCCAGGTACTGCAGCCATGTGGCATACACAAAACCTACTTTATATATTTTAAATGAGATATTTAGTTGTTATTAGTGCCCCAAATTTTGAGACTCTCTTAGAAACATCATCTGTCAATTAAATAATGTGTATGACAAATGAGCTGAGGAAGAAAATATGAGGTGAGACTTTTCAAAAAGAGAGTATTCTATGAAATATTAGGAGAATAAACAGATTCAGGGACAGATGCTGGCACATATTTAGGAAGATGCTAAGTAAATAGATAAAGGGGTAACTAAAAATGTACAAAACATAAAATATTTTGAATGTGTTAAATAAGTTATTCTGGGAATAAGCCACAGTTTGTGGCCCAGGCATTTGTTAATAAGTAGTCTAAGACAAAACTGTCTTTTTTTTTCCTTACAAATTTTATTTTCTCCTCATTATTGTCATACAAATTTGTAAGATGCTAACATATGGACATCATGAGTAGGGAATACAGGAAATTGCGAGTATCCTAGAGAATTCTAAAATAAATGTGTTTTTTTTAATTTGAAGATGGTAGAGGTTTTTGTTTTTTTTAATTTACATTTTCAAGTTTCAGTATATTCTAAAATATATGTGCTTATATGCACTGTAGAAAATATCTATGTGATGTAAGGAGACATTAATCAAATCTACTAAATTGCTTTCTGGAATTCAGTTAGCTTTAGACACTGACAGCTGTGATGATTTAAGATAGGCAGCAGAGTGCTCACAGTATCACTAAGAGATGAACATTAGCTTGTTGTCATATTCACCCACACTCACACATACATAAACACACACAAACACACACACACACATAAACACACACAACACTCACACAAACACACACGCACTCACACACCCACACACACACACACAAACGCACACCAGCCATTGGAACACAAACCCCAGTAGTGACTCCCATGACAGTCCTAAATATTTAGACACAGTCCCTAGTCAAAAAGTTCATGGAAACTAAGTCTTCAGGAACATACCATCCTGGAAAAAATGCATCAAACTTGTCCTTACATTAGTAAGTGATTGAATCTTTGTGACTTCTTTCAATGTTGTTTTATTATAAGTGCCTCCAAGTAATGACTTGGCAAATACCTAAGCAATATCCAACTTTGTTCCCTGTCCTTCACCAATATTCTAGGTAGTCCTTGAGCAGATCCTGGGCTTGGAATTCAGTAAGAATGTTACCTGTAACAACCAGAGTTACCTCTAGTATTATAAGAGAGATTGTGACAGCCATTGCTATATACTACATAGAGTTAGAAATCTCAGGACAACTTTAGGAAAGTATGTTTAGAATATTTGTTATACTTATGCATGGCAGGCTACATTAGTTGTTAGTAGAAAGATTCCCCCATACAATCCCTCTCATATACAGGAATTTACAATGGTTTAGGAAATAACTTGTGCTGTGGTTTGAGGGGGAACAACAGTTTTGAATTATTCATGAGAAGATTAGCTAGAAAGAAACTCCCTAATTAGAACCGTGGCTTGAGTGTGAAAGCCTTTTGCATGGTGTGATCATAAATTGTTCAAACCTGGCCTCAAAGAATATAGCTGACTTTAGAGAAGAATTCATTTCAGTTATTTTATTGCTCAGTCCCTGCCAGTCATTATGTTTTTAATGCTCTATTTTGGACATGAGTTTTTAAGAATTCAGTAACCTCATTTATCTGGCTGATTTGAAAACCAACTTCCCTATTTGTTTCTATATTAATAATCTGATGATTCCTTTGAGAAATTACATTAAGATACAGCACCCCCTCTGTGTTTGTATCTGATTGACACTTAAATGTCAGCTTCCTGCCCACCTATACCAGGACAACGATTTCTCCCAGAGATTGAGGAGGGCTGATTGAGGCCAGTCTGCAGCAGGCCATCCATTAAAAGCAGTACCTAAGCTTTGGTTGTGGCTTCAAGAATCTGCAACAGTGGCATTGGGTTTTGTTATTTCTTATTTTAGCCATTATGTCTGGTCTTTCCTATTCCAGAACTTTTTTCTTTTCTGCGTGTGTTTATGTGTGTGTGTGTGTGTGTGTGTGTGTGTGTGTGGGTGTGTGTGTGTGTTTGTGTTTAAGAGATACCATGCGAGTTGGCAATGATAAGAGAAAGAACAGTATATATGAAGGTTTTTCCTCTACATGTGCATGCAGACACTTGTTGAAGCCTAAGTGGATTCAGGAAATGACCCTAATGTGTTGTCTATCTTTTCACTGAGGCAAGGTCTCTCAATTAGAGGAAAAGCTTCTTGGTATGGGTCATCTTTCTAGACAGGTTTCTCTGGGCATCCTTCCCCTGCATTCTGTGATCCTCTAATAGATGATTTCTACATCAACAGGGCATTTATGTTAGTTTTGGAGGGAGCAAGTGATTAACTGCTAGGCTTTCAGTCTAGCCCCTTCCAAAACTCTCTGTTGCAACTCTTTGTCACATTTTCTTTTTAGATGTATCAAGCGTGCTTCACAAACGGAAACTGTATGAATTTGGTGTATGAGGCGTGGGGTTCTGAAGAAAAGAAATATTGTAAAAATGATTCTTTTTTTCTTTCTTTCAATATTATATTAGATATTTTCTTCATTTACGTTTTAAAATCAAGACCATCCGTCATCTCATCACCCCATTCTATTTCTCTATGTCTCTGTCTCTGTCCATATCCACTCTGTCTCTGTCACTCTAAGATCTATTCCCTTGACATATTCCATATACAGAGAACACCACTGACAATCATTTTCAGTTCACTGTTGCCAGGCTCCAAGGTAAGTTCATTTTTTACCTGTACATTGTTGTACATTCTAGACAGTCTATTTCTCAAATAGAAAACTAAATACATTTGTTATCCTGTTAAAACCCTCTAAATGGATACTTATTGTCCTGAGGGTAAGTTGAAAAGTCTTTCTGATGATAGTTGGATGCTATTCCAGAAAGACAAAATGTTGTGTTCTACCATCCTGAATCTGAGAATACATTGGTTTAATTTCTGGAATTTAAGAGAAAACAGGATTAACAAGAGAATAAGAATATAAAACTTCCCACTTCATACTTAGAGACACATAGGTTATGGAACTGCTGAACTCAAGGTTTCATGTGTTGTATGCAAGAGGGTTTCCTGGCTTCATATTAGTGGAGTGTCTGTTCCCAATTGTGAGGTCACACCATGAACATACACATATGTTCAGATATGAGTAGAATGTCCTCAACATTTGGTCTCTCAGAGTGTATTACACCCACCATTTTGACGAGTTTGAATAGCCAGTACACTATTGGGATATCTACCTGTTCCCACCCACAGTGTTGCAGACATGAATAGAAATGCCTGGAATTTTACAGAGGTGCCAAGAATATATTCTCTCCATGGAGCCTTCTTTCCAGTGCCCAGCAGGTTATTGTTCTTTTAAACCAATGCCCATATCAGTAGAGAAATGAAAAAGACATTACCCTGATATTCTACTTTACATCCATGTTACAACAAATAAGTGAAATTTAAATATAAATTTAATGTATATCTAACTGAATCCAGATTATATTCTAATGAAAGGTATAATTGGTGTGGATCTAGATAAAATTATGTTGAGAGATTTTCCCAGATAAAAACTATGTTAGGAGATTTTGGCCTTTTATATGGAGAACAATTCATATTTTGGGTAGATTAGAAGAAAAAATGTATGTAAATTAATGGAACAAAAGAAAAACTCTGTTCCACTGTATTTCTTTGTAAAATGAACTTCAAAATCATGGAATTTCAGTTATATGTGTGTGTGTATTTTTTAGTTATATTTTTGAGTGTGCTGTTATGTGAACATGTGAGTTTTCTTGGATTATGATTAAAGAATTAAAGTATAAGGGGCGTGGTTACTTGGCAGTATTCTTTTTTATTTATTAATTCATTCATTCATTGAACCCTGTCCACCCTCCTACTGTTCCACATGCCATATCGACTGGCCATCCCCTGTCTCCAAGAGCATGTACCCATTCCATCTGATTTCTAAACACCCTGGGGTCTCTAGGTTCTTGAGAATCATTGCATCATTTCTGATTGAACAGAGACCAAGAATTTTTTTTTTCTGTGTATGTTTTGGGGACCTTCTAACTATAGTTGGTGTAAGCTGCCATTTTGGTTGTCTAGCATTTGGGAGAATTCTGGATCCATATTAATGGAGACATCTAGTCCTCCTACAGGGTTGATCTCCTCCTCAGTCTCCTTCAGTTTTTCTCCAATTAAACCAATGGTTCAACATATTCTGCCCGTTGGTTGGTTGTATACAACTTCATCTGATTGTTTCACCTACTTGTTAGTTCTTAAGAAGTACAGTCATGGTAGTATTAATATTACAAATGTGTGAATTCAGAAAACTGCAGAGGTTGCTTACTGCAAGAAGGTATTCTGCAAAAGCAATAGATGATAAAAGTACTGAAATATCTATCAGTGCTCTACAATATTATATTCTAGGTGATGAAATTTCTCTGTCTCTGTGTCTCTGTCTCTATCTCTATGTCTGTCTGTCTGTCTGTCTGTCTCTCTCTCTCTCTCTCAATTTCTACTTCTCTAATACTTATTATGAATTATGATTCTTTTATCTTATTCCCTCCAATGGGAATGATATTGGAATGGCATCTGTAACATTCATTCACATTCCTACACAATTTGTGCTTTCTATTAACAATCAACTAATATCAAAGTCACACATTCACTCAGATTACAAAATAAGATATCTGAGCTCATGTAAAGTGATATTCTGAATCAGAGTAGGGGAAGGGCACTTCCAATGTGTATTTACACTCAAGAGCATGGCTTTTAAGAACTGGTCAATTGGAAGAAGATGAGACAATGTATAGAAGAGGGTGTTTCTTTTGGTTTAGTTTGGTTTAGCTTTGTTTCTTTAGGTTACCCACAGTCATTTTAAGAAACATTGAGAAACACTGTTTATTACCTATATCTTGAACTGAATGTGAATAGGTCCCTTAGAACCAGCGTTATATTTCTCAGTTACAATATGCAATATATTTTTGATATTATTTTGATTCATTATCTAGTACATACACTACAACAATTTTAAGACATGTACCTCATTAGGAACTAGCAGGTGAAGGATTCAGCTGCAGATATTTGCAACCAACTAATGGACTGGAGCATCTGACGCTTGTTGTTGAATTAACAAAGTTTAAAAATGTTAAAAACAAGGGCATCCCTCTAGGAAGACCCACAGTCTCATTTAAACTGTTCAACCATGAAGTCTGAAACTCTGACCCGTCAAAGATAAAAAATTCACCTGCTCATATGAGGCCTCCAATACACATACAGAAGAGGACTGCTGGGAGAACTCTACAAGTCCCCTTTCCCAACTGGAGGGCATTTCATCTAAGGTTACTCCCTTTGAGTCCTGGGAGTCTCTCAGCTCCCAGGTCTCTGGTACATTCTAGAGGGTTTTCTCACCTCCTACCTCACAAAGTTGCCTGTTTCCATTCTTTTTGCTGATCTTCATCAATGCAGTCCTGTTTCACAACCCCCACAGTACTTGATCAAGTTCATCTCTTCCCCTCCGTGTGTGCTTTCTCACCCAGGTCTCTCCCTCCCCCTTCTTGTAGTAATCATTTAACCTTCTTAACATTTCTAATTATTTTTATCATAAAGATAATTGAATTTTTTGATTCATTATCTTATAAACTTACCAATGCACTAGATACAATTATCGAAGGTACATTTGTTTAATTTTATTTCACTTCATTTTAGTGTTGAGGTAGGCACTTAGTATGTTATGTATTCTCTAGGAAGTGATAGAGTGTTGTGGTTCAGCATTCCGTGTTGGTGCTAATACAGGTATGTTTAAACATACCTGGCTTTAATTGTAATTCGGAAAATAGACCCAAAAAAACTTCTATAACCACAATAAAATTTCCACAGGCAGTTCTGAGAGATGGAAATATTTCCTGTTCACTTATAAAATTCATTGAAAGAAAGTATATTTGTTTCTTGAACCAAAATAAACTGCTACCTGAGAGGAAGGATAAAATGACTGATAGGCCCCTTTCTGTTTCCCAGGACCAGCCCCTACTCTCTGTTTCCATTGTACTTGATGCTCCAGTACAGTGGAATTCCAGGACAAAGAAATGGGAGTGAGTGGGTAGGGGATCAGGGCAGGGGGAAGGGAGGGGAAAGGCTAAAGGTGACTGTTATGATAGCATTTGAAATGTAAATGGAGAAAATAACTACTAAAATAAAAAAAAAACATAAGTGTATTTACATATGTGCACAGGGATATGTGGCTAACAACCACATAATATAAAATTATCATTCCTTTCCAGGACTGTCTTTTTTGTTTGATTGTTTGTTTTTTTGTTTGTTTGTTTGCTTTGTATTGTTTGTTTTTTATTATAAGTATTTTTTTTTTGTATATCTATTAGTCCTGGAAATTACTTTGTAAACTAGACTGGTCTCAATTTGAGATCTGCCTACTTCTCCCTCCAAAAACTTCGAAATATGTGTGTGCCCCCACCACGTGGCTTCAAAATTATTTTAGACTTAGTGGAGAAGGTCCATTATTTTTTCTTGTTAGGATATTTTAAAATCATCAAGATGTCATTTTTCCTTAATATATTTATAAGATTAAATCCATTCCTATAAAAATATGTCAGATATTTTTGGAGACAGGCAAGTTTGCAAGAAGCATCATTTAAAAATACTTCTGGAGCCAGTGCCTTGAGCAGGCCATGCATGCAAACTCTGAAGGCAGCCCCACAACACCGAGAGGCAGCTTCAATCCAAGGTACTCCAACATTCTAAGGATCAGATAATCAGACAGGAGGAAGAACATCTGTCATCAACACATGGAGTAGCTGGAACCAGAAGGATCCAGGCATGCAGGAACCGTGCCAGACAAGTGGCATGGGTTATTTCTATTCTGTCTTGGCCAAGGCCATGAGTAGTCCTTGGAAGCAAACTCAGCAGCCAGCCCCATAACACCCAGAGTTCTAACATGGCCAGGTGCAGAGGATGTCAGGATCCCAGGATCTTGGTCCCACCAGGATTTCATGGTCCCAAAGGCAACTTGACTCCCAGAAGATCAGACAGACCAAGGATATCTACCTTTTCTATAAACTTCTTTATCACCTGTGAATACAGCCGCAAACCTAGTTACATTTTTTTCAAGGCTTCTATCTCGTCAATTTTCTCTTTCCTCAGCCTCTCTCTTTTTTATTTGTCTTTTTTCTTCTTCAGTCTCAATCTCTTTTTAATATATTTTATTGGGTATTTTCCTCATCTACATTTCCAACACTATCCCAAAAGTCTCCCATACCCTCCCCCTCCCCCACTCCCTTACCCACTCACTACCACTTTTTGACACTGGCGTTCCCCTGTACTGGGGCATAATTAGTGTGCATGCCCAATCGGGCTCTCTTTCCAGGGATGGCCTACTAGGCAATCTTTTGATACATATGCAGCTACAGTCAAGAGCTTTGGGGTACTGGTTAGTTCATAATGTTTTTTTACCTAGAGGATTGCAGATCCCTTTAGCTGCTTGGATATTTTCTCTAGCTCCTCCATTGGGGCCATGTGATCCATCCAATAGATTACTGTGAGCATCCACTTCTTTGTTTGCTAGGCCCCGGTATAATCTCACAAGAGACAGCTATATCAGGGTCCACTCAGCAAAAGCTTGCAAGTGTATGGAGTGCTGTCAGTGTTTGGAGACTGATTAGTGGATGGATCCCTGCATATGGCAATCTCTAGAAGGTCCATCCTTTTGTCTATGCTCCAAACTTTGTCTCTGTAACTACTTCCATGGGTGTTTTGTTTCCAATTCTAAGAAGGGGCAAGTGTCCACACTTTGGTTTCCGTTCTTCTTGAGTTTCATGTATTTGTATCTTATATCTTGGGGTTATTCTAGGTTTCAGGGCTAATATCCACTTATTAGTGAGTACATATCATTAGCATTCTTTTGTGATTGAGTTACCTCACTCAGGATGACGCTCTCCAGGTCCAACCATTTGCCTATAAATTTCATAAACTCATTCTTTTTAATAGCTGTACTATTAGTAGTAGTACTCCATTGTGTAAATGTACCACAATTTTGTAAACATTTTCTGTTGACAGGCATCTGGATTCTTTCCAGCTTCTGGCTACTATAAATAAGGCTGCTCTGAACATAGTGGAGCATGTGTCTTACTAGTTGGAACAGCTTCTGGATATATGCCCAGGACAGGTATTGTGTGAGCCTATGGTAGTACAATTTCCAATTTTCTGATTTCCAGAGTTGATTTAAAACTTGCAATTTCAACAACAATGGAGGAGTTTTCTGCTTTCTCCACATCTTTGCCAGCATCTGCTGTCATCTGAATATTTGATCTTAGCCATTCTGTCTGGTGTGAGATGGAATCTCAGGGTTGTTTTGATTTATATTTCACTGCTGATTAAGGATGGTGAACATTGTTTCAGGTGCTTCTTAGCCATTTGATATTCCTCAGGTGAGAATTCTTTCTTTAGCTCTGAGCCCCATTTTTAAATGGAGTTATTTGATTTTCTGGAGTCCACCTTCTGAGTTCTTTATATATATTTGACATTACTCCCCTATCTGATTTAGGATAGTGAAAGATCCTTTCACAATCTGTTGGTGACCTTTTTGTCTTATTGAAGGTGTCTTTTGCCTTACAAATATTTGCAGGTTTATGAGGTCCCATTTGTCAATTCTAAATCTTACAATACAAGCCATTTGTCTTCTATTCAGGAATTTTCCCCTGTTCCCATATCTTTGAGGCTTTTCCTCATTTTCTCCTCTACAAGTTTCAGTATGATTTTATGTGGAGCTCCTTGATCCACTTACATTTGACCTTAGTACAAGGAGATAGGAATGGATTGATTCACATTCTTCTACATGATAACCACCAATTGTACCAGCACCATTTGTTGAAAATGCAGTCTTTTTTCCACTAGATGGTTTTAGCTCCCGTGTAGATGATCAATTGACAATAGGTGTGTTGGATCATTTCTGGGTTTTCAATCATATTTCATTGGTCTACTTGTCTGTCACTATATCAGTACCATGCAGTTTTTATCACAATTGCTCTGTAGTACAGGTTTGGGTCAGGTATGGTGATTGCACCAGAGGTTCTTTTATCCATGTGAAGAGTTTTTGCTATTCTAGGTTTTGTTTATTCCCAATGTATTTGCAGATTGCCCTTTCTAATTCATTGAAGAATTGAGTTGGAATTTTAATGGAGATTTTATTGACTCTGTAGATTTCTTTTGGCAAGATGGCCATTTTTACAATGTTGATACTGCCAATCCATGATAATGGACGATCTTTCCATCTTCTGAGATATTCTTTAATTTCTTTCTTTAGAGACTTGAAGTTCTTATCATAGAGATCTTTCCCTTCCTTAGTTAGAGTCACTCCAAAGTATTTTATATTATTTGTGACTATTGAGAAGGGTGATGCTTCTCTTATTTCATTTTCAGCCTGTTTATTCTTTGTGAAGAGAAAGGTCATTGATATGTTTGATTAATTTTATATCCAGCTATTTCACTGACGTTGTTTTTCAAGTTTAGGAGTTCTGTGGTGGAATGTTTAGGTTCATTTATATATACTATCATATCATCTGCAAAAAAGTGATATTTTGATTTCTTCTTTTCCAATTTGTATCCCCTTGGACTCCTTTCGTTGTCAAATTGCTCTGCCTAGGACTTCAAGAACAATGTTGAATAGGTAGGGAGAAAGTGGGCAGCCTTGTCCAGTCACTGATTTTAGTGGGATTGCTTCCAGCTTCATACCATTTCATTTGATGTTGGGTACTGGTTTACTGTAAATTGCTTTTATCCTGTTTATATATGGACCTTGTATTCCTGATCCTTCCAAGACTTTTATCATGAACGGGTTTTGGATATATTTAAATGATTTATTTGCATCTAATGACATGATCATGTGGTTTTGTCTTTGAGGTTGTTTATATAATGGATTATGTTGATGGATTGCCATATATTAAACCATCCCTGTATCCCTGGTATAAAACCTACTTGGTAAGGATGAATGAAATTTTTAATGTGTTCTTGGATATGATTAGGGATAATTTTACTGAGTATTTTTGTTTCGATATTCATAAGGGCCATTGTTCTGAAGTTCTTTATCTTTGTTGGATCTTTCTGTTTTTTAGGTATCAGAGTAATGTGGTTTCATAGAATGAGTTGGGGTAGTGCAACTTCTACTGCTATTTTGTGGAATTGTTCATGCAGAACTGGAATTAAATATTCTTTGAAGGTCTGATAGAACTCTGCATTAAACCCATCTGTTCCTGGGCCTTTTTTTTTTTTTTTTTGATTGGGAGACTATTAATTCCTCCTTCTATTTTTTTAGGGTATATGGGACTGTATATATCGTTAACTTGATCCTGTTTTAACTTTGTTACCTGGTATCTGTCTAGAAATTTGTCCATTTTGTCCATGTTATCCTGTTCTGTTGAGTATAGCCTGTGGTAGAAGAATCTGATGGTGTTTTGGATTTCTTCAGGATCTGTTTTTATGTCTCTCTTTTCAATTTTGATTTTGTTAATTAGGATGCTGTCTCTGTGCCTTAAGGGATGCTAGCTAAGGGTTTATCTATCTTGTTGATTTTCTCAAAGAACCAGCTCCTCTTTGGTTGATTCTTTAAGTAGTTCTTCTTGTTTCCACTTGGTTAATTTCACCACTGAGTTTTATTATTTCCTTACATCTTCTCCTCTTGAGTGAATTTGCTTCCTTAATTCTGGAGATTTTTCATGTTTTTTCAAGCTGCTTGTATGTGCTCTCTCTGGTATCTTTTTTGAGGCACTCAAATCTATGAGTTTCCCTCTTAGTAATGATTTCATTGAGTCTCATAAGTTAGGGAATGTTGTGGCTTTATTTTCATTAAACTCTAAAATTTCTTTCATTTCCTTCTTTATTCCTCCTTGACCAAGGTATCACTGATAAGACTGTTGTTCATTAAAAATGTAAACGTTGGCTTTCCATTATTTATGTTGTTATTGAAGATCAATCATCCTTAGTCTTTGGTGGTCTGATAGGATGTTTTGGACAATTGCAATATTTTTTATCAGTTGAGGTCTGTTTTATGATCAGTTATATGGTCAATTTTGGAGAAGGTACCATGATGTGCTGAGAAAAAGTTATATCCTTTTGTTTCAGGATAAAACGTTCTGTAGATATCTATTAAGTCCATTTGTTTAATAACTTCTTTTAGTTTCACTGTGTCCCTGTTTAGTTTCTGTTTCCAAGGTATGTCCATTGATAAAAGTGGTTTTTTAAGCCTCCCACTATTATTGTGTGAGCTGCAATGTGTGCTTTGAGCTTTCTTTAATGAATGGGACTGCCTTTGCATTTGGAGCACAGATATTCAGAATTGAGAGTTCCTCTTGGAAGATTTTAACTTTGATGAGTATGTGTCCTTTTTTGTCTTTTTTGATAACTTTAGGTTGGAAATCAATTTTAATCGATATTTGAATGGTTACTCCAGCTGATTTCTTCAGACCATTTGCTTGGAAAATTATATTCTAGCCTTTCACACTGAGATAGTGTCTGTCTTTTTCCCTGAGATGGGTTTCCTATAAGCAGCAGACAATTGGATCCTGTTTTTATAGCCAGTCTATATCTTTTTATTGGGGAACTGAATCCATTGATATTAAGAGATATTTAGGAAAAGTAATTGTTGCTTCCTATTATTTTTGTTTTTAGAGTTTGCATTCTGTTCTTGTGGCTGTCTTCTTTTTGGTTTGTTGAGGGATTACATTCTTGCTTTTTCTAGGGCATGGTTCCTGTCCATGTATTGTTTTTTTTTTCTGTTATTATTCTTTGAAAGGCTGGATTCATGGAAAGTTAATGTGTGAATTTGTTTTTTATCGTGAAATACTTTGGTTTCTCCATCTGTGGTAATTGAGAGTTTGGCTGGGTTTAATAGCCTGGGCTGGCATTTGTGTTCTCTTAGTATCTGTATAATATCTGTCCAGGATATTCTGTCTTTCATAGTCTCTGGTGAAAAGTCTGGTGTAATTCTGATAGGCCTGCCTTTATATGTTACCTGACATTTTTCCCTTACTACTTTTAACAGTACATCTCTACTTAGTGCATTTCTTCTTCTGATTATTATGTGTCAGGAGGAATTTCTTTTCTGGTCCAGTCTATATGGAATTCTGTAGGCTTTTTTTTATATTCATGGGCATGTGTTTCTTTAGGTTTGACAAGTTTTCTTCTATAATTTTTTTGAAGATATGTGCTGGCCCTTTAACTTGAAAATCTTCATTCTCATCTACTCCTATTACCAGTAGGTTTGGACTTCACATTGTGTCCTGGATTTCCTGGATATGTGAGATAACATCTTTTGCATTTTGTATTTTATTTGATTGTTGTTCCAATATTCTCTATGGAATCTTCTGCATCTGACATTCTCTCTTCCATGTCTTGTATTCTGGTGCTGATGCTCGCATCTATGGTTCCAGATTTCTTGCCTAGGTATTCTATCTCCAGTGTTGCCTTACTTTGGGTTTTCTTTATTGTGTCTACTTCACTTTTTAGGTCTTGAATGGTTTTACTCAATTCCATCACCTGTTTGGTCATGTTTTCCTTCAATTCTTTAAGTTTTTTTTTTTTTTTTTTTTTTTTTTGTGTGTGTGTGTGCTTCCTCTTAAGGTTCTACCTATTTAGCAGTGTTCTCCTCTATTTCTTTAAGTGAGTTTTTAAAGTCCTTCTTGATGTCCTCTACCTTCAACCTGAGATATGCTTTTAAATATGGGACTACCTTTTCGGGTGTTTTTGCGTTTCCAGGACTGGATGAGGTGGGAGTGCTGTAATTCTGATGATGGTGAGTGGTCTTGGTTTCTGTTAGTAAGATTCTTATGTTTGCCTTTCATCATCTGGTAATCTCTGGAGTTAGTTGTTATAATTGTCTCTGGTTATATCTTGTTCCTCAGATGATTATGTTATCCTCTATAAGTAGACCTGGGAGACTAGTTTTCTCCTGAGTTTCAGTGTTCAGAGTACTCTATGCAGGCAAGATCTCCACTTGCAGAGAAGGGGCCCAGATATCTGGTGTTCGAACATTTCTCCTGGCAGATGTTGTGATCCACTCACTAGAGGTACTAAGATCCCGTGGAGAGTCCTATGGGGACCTTTGGGGTGTCCACAGACTCTGCCCACAAGGTGCCCGATGCTGTCATGGACTGGAAGGGACTTGTGACCCTGATCATACCGGTTTCTCTGCTTCCCTAATGAATGCAGTCACAAGTCCTGCATGATAGTATTGGAGCAGAAGTTGTTTCCCACTCACCAAAGGTCTTAAGATCTCATGGATGTTTCTGTGAGGACCTTGGGGCTTTCCTCAGACTCTGCCCAATATGTTGCCCAGGGGCTGGCACAGACCAAAGGGACTTGAGACCATTGTCAGGCCAGTTTTTCTGCTTCCCTAATTAATGCAGTCTCAGATCCTGTGAGATTGGATTGGAGCAGAGGTTGTGTTACATTCAACAGAGGTCCTATTGAGGGTCTTGTTGGGACTTTAGGGGTGTCTGAAGACTCCGAGCCCAATGTGCCCTGGTGCTGGCTTGTCAGTCTCTCTCTTATGGTACACTTTCTCTGCCTCCTTAAACACATGTTGTAAAGATAATGTTTTCAGACTCTCTAGACACAGTAACCTTTTCCTAATTTCAGAAGAGGACTGCCCTATAGAAGACATGACACCTGTCACCTGCTGGCACACTGAAGTAGGGTCAAAGGTAGTGTAACACTTCTATACCTTTAAGAGGTACTCTAAAAACACTGCTGGGGGCTCATTTTTCTCTTGTAGGATCTCTCTTACCTTGGCCAAATTGGTGGGGCACCTGCCTGCCCCTTTCAGTCCTATTATCAGAGCCCAGCAGAAAATTGTCAATTGCTCCATATGGTCAGTCCTATCAGGACATGTCAGAGGGAAGGCTGCATCTATTTCATTCAGAAGTTTTATTAGTAGTCAATTGGCCCCCAGCATCCTCTTTCTTTCCTCTCAGATTCCTCTCCTTCTCCTCTGTGGTGAAAGAACCTGTAAAAGCTGCTGACAGTCATCCCAAATAGGCTGAAGAGAGAATATGAGAGATTCCTTTAGATTAGCAAGGCTCGAGGGGTTTTCAACGAAGGGGATTGTGATTTGCCTTCCAGTTATAGAGATCAGAGGAGGAAAAAGGCCATTACTGAAGGGGCTGCAGTTGTCTGGGGTCTGCTGGATGAGGGTCATAAGTACATAAAGGCAGTGCGATGGTTGAGTCTGGTCCCTCTGGGCTTTGAGCTCGCTGGTCTTGGGCTTTAGCAACTTGTCCCTCCCCAAATATCTAGTGGCACCCTGTTGAGAGTTCTTGGGGGGACCAGTTGGGAAATTGCGGGTGGGGTGCTGTGCCATTTTGGAGGTTCTTCTAACTCTGGATAGATCTTGGGAGAAACCGATGGCTGCAGTTCACCTGGTGCCAGATTTAACTTTTTTTTTCCCCCTCTGGATGGCAGAGGGCCAGGACTGGGGAGCCTGGATTATTCTTTTGAACCCAAGGCTTTAAACACGATAGGAGA
The DNA here is from genome assembly GCF_000001635.26 of Mus musculus. NCBI lineage: Eukaryota > Metazoa > Chordata > Mammalia > Rodentia > Muridae > Mus > Mus musculus. The sequence goes on along the minus strand of NC_000087.7, from coordinate 8,735,823 downwards.
GGGGGGATCCTGTGCTAATTTTTTCTAGATGAGAATGTAGGGCACTCAATCTGGCTGAGACCCTGGTCCCCTCTGTAAAACAACTTTAAGAGCTGAAAACAGAACCAAACCAAGGGTGCCCTCTAGTGGCCAACTAACATCAAAGCTGGCCATTCCGTAGAGCAGAAAGTTCTCTAAAATCTATTTCAGACATCCACCGAGAAAATGTGAGTCTTAGTCTTAATTTAAGTACTGTGCACAAGAGTCAGTCCAAGGGGCATGGTAATTGTCGGTCCCATCATCAGAGTTACATACAGGGGAAAAACCAATATATACACACAAAAAGATTACAATAACCAAGAACAGGCCCCAATAAGATGGCCTAGAGAGCACACACTCACTTGGCACCCAGTAACAGAAACAGACAGCCGACTGAGCACACTCTCACTTGGCACCCTGATAGGAGATCTCCAGGTATCCCTGGAACTTCCTCAGAACTGGGGAGTGAGTTCTTTCTGAATTTTTATCTCCCTGTCCTTGGCAAAGAAAGGCAGGCATCTCTGGTTGTAAAGTATAAAAAAAAATGCTTTATTGCTGGCTATAGAGAACAAAGAGCTTCTTCCTAGCTGTATTTTCAGAGATCAGGGAAAACAAGCTTGGGGAATGTCTAGGGGCTTTACCTTACTGGGAGATATACTTTAAGTTAGAATCTCCCAGTAGGATATTTTTTCTACAACACACAAAACTTTACACAGAAAATTATTTCAATTATTTATAATAAATATAAAATATTTGGTTTGAACCAAATGTTAAATCCATATAAAATACATGGTAGTATTCCAAAAAAACTTGTAATATTTACTTTAAACAATTTATACATTTACACCCCACAGCACTTCTTCATAACTGTACTACCCTTGCTGAGATCCTTCTTCTTCCCAAATGATCCCTCTCTTATTTTTATAATGGTTCTCCTTTTCTTTGTGTGTATATATGGAAACATCTCATGCAGGTGGTTGTATTGTACTCGTTGCTATGTTTTTGTGATCACAAGGTCTAAAGGACCACAATCTGGTCTTCAACTACACATATAAGAGCATCTGACCCTGAATTGCTCTTTTTCCTGAATCTACTTCTCCAGTCAAGGGATCACAAACACCACTTTTGAAGTACTCTATTGAAATGGGAAAAAATGAAAATATTGTACTGTATCTTCATCTGTTTCTACCTGAGGTGATATATTCTCATCTTTGTCAAATGCTGGGCTCTGTACTATATGGACAACAGAAAATGGAAACATAATATGCTATATTAGTAAAAGGGAATAAAGTTTTAATGATTTGAATTTCTCAGGAAATACTGCCCATGTGAATTTTTTAAACAGCTTTGAGAAATGACGTAATTACATACATGATATTCGGTATAGGTATAGATGAGAAGTAAGTTTTCCAAATTATAGGGCCATTGAATATCTTTACCAATATTATAGAAAAAACAAAAAACAAAACCTCCCTAACTTAAATAAAGATATGCTCATGAATATACAAGAAGCCTACAGAACGCCAAATTATTTGGACCAGAAAAAAAAAATCTTGCCATCATATAATAGTCAAAACAACAAATGCACAAAACAAAGAAAGAATATTAAAAGCAGTAAGGGAAAATGGTCAAGTAATATATAAAGCAAGATCTATCAGTATTACACATAACTTTTCCCTTAGACTAAGAAAGTCAGAAAATCTAGGGCAGATGTCATACAGAATGTAAGAGAGCAGAAATGCCAGCCAAGACTACTATATGAAGCAAAACTCTTTTAACATAGCTTGAGACAACAAGGTATTCTGTGACAAAACCATATTTACACAATATCTTCCAATGCATCCAGCACTTCAAACGATAATAAAGAGACAATTCCAATATAACGACGGAAATTACACTCAAGAAAAAGCAAGAAATTAAACTTGAAGGAAACCTAAAAGAAGATAGCTACATGAACAAAATTCCAACTCTAATAACAAAAATAACAGGAAGCAACAAGAATTTTTCCTTAGTATCTCTTAATATCAGTGGACTCAGTTCACCAGTAAAAAGGCATAGAAGAACAAAATGGATGTGTAAGCAATATTCAGCACACCAGAAACAAACACCAAGGACAAAGTCAGACATTACCTCAGACTAAAAGGCTGGAAAAGAACTTTCCAAGCAAATGATCCCAAGAAATAAGCTGGAGCAGCCATTCTAATATCAAATAAAATTGACTTTCAACCCAAAGTTATAAAAAAGTCAAGGAGGGAAACAGAAGAGATGTAAAATGCTATTTGGGCCCTTGAAGTCAGAAAGTATTAATATTCATGGCATAGTTTCAGTGGCTATAATGTTGACCGTCATACAATACCAAAACAAAGATTCAGGTAAATTTATGAACAAGATGACAAGACTGTGTCTTCCTTCAGTGTTACCATGGTAGTTGTCACCTCAGTTTCTCCCTTGACATTGTCTATTTTCACGGAAGCTTGGGGAACACAAGAAGACCTGAAAGCCAACACAAACCTAAGAAACTTGTAAGCATTTGAAGTCCACTTACAGATCTCACTGTCCATACTAGTTATCCATCTCTGTGGAAGTAAAAGAGAGCAGTAAAGTGATTTTGATTATTTTGGCTTTTATTACACACACTGGAATTTTTAAATGATTGCATACCACTCCTGTGCCTAAAGGGATGTACAATTTGTGATTTCTTAATTTTAAATGATTATAGCAGTTTTCTCTATAGAGAAGTTTGAGCATTAATTTATTGATAAGGTCAGTGCATGGGAGCTTATGTACCCTCTCCAACATGGTATGCATCTGATACTCGAGGGTCTCATCCACTAGTAGTCTGGCAGAGAAACACATGTGGCTTATACATTTGGTCCCAATTAGAAGCAGGGTAGATTGAATCCCAGGTTTATGTTGAAATAACAACTGCTTGTCAGGAGGATACTTCGTAAGATGGCCATGAAGTCAGAGAAGTGAATCCTGGCTTGTGAGTTCATGAAAGACAAATTATATTTTGCTAGCTACTATAAGCAACATAGTAGGTTCACACACCAAGACACACAGACACAGACACAAACACCAATACGAATTCACTGTAGGATCTCAGATAATAAAATCCTCCTTAATAATAATTGTTGAGATTTGTTTTCTCTAACACCAGAAAATAATCTGTCCTGGAGTTGATTTTTTAAATTAGTTAATCAATCAACATCCCAACCTAGTATTCCTTCTCTTCTCTGTTCCCTGACTTCTCCTCCACTCCTGCTACCCCAATCCACTCTTCCTCAATTTTTCTTCAGAAAAGAGATCTTCCATGATAACTTCTAGTTTTGGCTATTGTAGTTGCACATCCACTCATATTGATGATAGACAAGGCCTGGCAGAATTTCATTCCAATGGCTATGGAAATAGAGCTAAGTGGAAGACAGGCTATGTGAACAAATCTTAACAAAAATTTACCCTCATTAACCATAAACTCTTTTTTATTTCTCTTTTTTTTTAATTAGGTATTTTCCTCGTTTACATTTCCAATGCTATCCCAAAAGTTGCCCATACCCATCCCCCCACTCCCCTACCCACCCACTCCCCCTTTTTGGCCCTGGCGTCCCCCTGTACAGGAGCATATAAAGTTTGCAAGTCCAAAGGGCCTATCTTTCCTGTGATGGCTCACTAGGCCATCTTTTGATACATATGCAGCTAGAGACAAGAGCTCTGGGGTACTGATTAGTTCATGTTGTTGTTCCACCTATAGGGTTGCAGTTCCCTTTAGCCCCTTGGGTACTTTCTCTACCTCCTGCATTGGGGGCCGTTTGACCCATTCCAATAGGTAACTGTGAGCATCCACTTCTGTGTTTGCTAGGCCTCGGCATAGTCTCACAAGAGACAGCTATATCTGGATCCTTTCAGCAAAATCTTGCTAGTGTATGCAATGGTGTCAGCGTTTGGAAGCTGATTATGGGATGTATCCCTGGATATGGCAATCACTAGATGCTCCATCTTTTCGTCACAGCTCCAAATTTTGTCTCTGTAACTCCTTCCATGGGTGTTTTGTTAACTATATTACAAGTACAGCTTTACATTTTTCTCTTTAATATTTTTACATTTTCTACATCTTCCAAGCCTGGTGGACAAAGTGTTCTTTTAGTCAAATTGTACTAATTCATACCAATATTGTCCAGGGAAGTTTCTTGGTAAGCCCTTTAGAGCATCAGTTTCTTGCTTTCAGCTGTTCCTTCATCATGAGGAATAAAGTATAAACACAGTACATAGCCACAGTTTCTGTCATCGATGAGGACTTGGTCTGTGAAAGATACTATGCAGATTCTTAGCCTCTGAACTTGGCAATGGTTTACAGATGCTGATGTGAGCAAAATGAGGAACTAAAGGACAACTTTGTTAGGTCTCAGGTCTTCTTGTGCACACTGTTAACAGATAATAATATGGGGAATGAGATCTAGTTTTTTAGTGCAGAGTCATTTGTCCCTGGTCAACATTAAAAGTTTTAAACATTTCTTGAATATCATCTACTGAAATTTAATAAATTTTAAATTTAAATTATGTAATTATAACAAAAAGAGAAACAACAGCAATTAATAATAATAATAATAATAATAATAATAATGATAATAATAATAACAATAACAGTGAGACTGATGAGCCTGCAGTGACAGGACTTGAGCGTCTATGATAGAATTTGAGTCAGGCATTGTGTACTCACACATTAATTATGAGGATCTTGCTTAATTTTGTGTACATAGAACTGGATTATCACATGGATCTTTTCCCCCTCTTAAATTCTGAGCATGTGAAGAAAAGTGATGTTTCTCTTTCTTATACAATTAAACAGATTCCATAAAAGCTTATCTTCTCCCACTTCTAAATAAGCATTTTCGTTTAATTTATTGCCATGTTGTATGCTTTAACTGTTTGGTAGTTGTCTGTTAATTTTTGGTTTATCTTACATATAAAGCAAGTTTGATAAAAATTTGGTACGGAATTTTATGCATTTTATAATTGTAAAAATATTATTTCCACTCAACTCAAAGTGCTCTGTGGTTATAAATTGGCCTCTCAGTTAGTAATACACAACACAAATTCAATTCCACTTAACCCTTCTGAAAATGAACTTGCATGGTATTGTCTGATTTGAAGCTAATAAATCTATTTAACTAAACCAGAGACATTTGTGTTAGGAAGGAAACTACTACTGTCTGTTGTTTAGAAAATGGAAAAGTTACTTCTACAGTAAAAGAAAGAAAGGAGGGCCTGCCTTCAGCAATTGTGGGAAGTCTGTGTTGCATGTGCATTTTTCAGTTCAGCAGCATCTAGGGCACTCAGAATACACAGAGATTTCTTCATATGTGGCAAGAAAAACCAAATCTACAGGAATCCCAGTCAAGTGCTTCAAGCGAAGTCTTAGACGTGCGAAAGTAAATGTAAAACCTCCCTTCTGCATGGGAGGTTTGTAGGAAACAAACAAGCTCCAAATCCTATAAATGTAGTCTCTCTGAAACTTCCAGTAGAAGGTCTACTTGTTTTTATATGATTTTATACATTTTAATGTACTTACATTATGGGTACATGTGTTTGATTAAGTACAGATGTGGCTAACTGTGCACAAACCACTGCACATGTGTAGAGATTGCAGGACAGTTTGGAAGAGACAATCCTCTTCTTCTACCATGTATATTATTTCAGAGATGAAGTTCAGGTACGCTGTCTTGAGTGGCTAGTAACCTTACTTGAGTGGCTAGTGGGCCACCTCATACATTCCTTGAGCTTTAATTCTTTACATCCTCTGAAGATTGCCTGTTCATTCATCATGTCAAAACCCACAGAGACTATGAAGGTGGTCATGCTGCAAACCAGCATGAGTATAGAAAATGAAGCAACCAAAGTTTAAATGAGCCATTGATATTTCTTATCATCCTATCACTCCCATAGGTCGAAGTGGTTAAAACTCTCACCCAAGGCCTTCTAATATCAGTTGCATTGAACTAAAAGTGTCTGTAGCAGTATCTGTATGCACAGCGCCTGCAAAGTCTGAGATAGAAAGAGCCCAAGCAATGAGAGGGAAGGGCGTGCATGCCACTATCTTTATCTCAGAAGTTATTTCTTGTTTGTAACTTGGAAAGGAAAACATTCAAATTTCCACTAGGGTATCACTGGGTATGCAAACCATGCTTAAATCTAAGTCTCTAGTTCAGCATTACCTGGCAAATCAAAATCAAACTGGATAATAATCTTGGAGGTCCTTTATATAATAAGGTATTGGCAGGGTTCTTTAAAGAATACCTTAAGGGTCCTTTGTTTATATATTATGGTTTGCAGTTTTTTTTTTTTATGGGATTTCTGAGTGTTTGTGAACATATATGTCTCTGTGTCTACATGTATATTTCTTGTGCTTTTTCTTTGCCTCTTTTTTATTATGTTTGCTTTGTTCTGTTCTGGTTCATTTGTTTATTTTGTATCTTAATCTTCATTATTATTGTTATTAGTATCATTAATAGTATCATTATTATTTAGATGCCTGTTTGTATTTTAATAAAGGGAGAAAGAAAAAGTGTGAATTTGGGTGGGTCGAGAAGTGGAGAGGTTGTAGAAGGATTTGGGGGGACAGTAATCTGAATCTATTGAATGAAAAACTGTATTTTCAATGAAAAGTGTCTTCCCAGAAATTTTGATCTTACTATTAGTACAAAGGAATCAAAAACTTACTTTTTAAAGAATCATATTGTATACAGAGGAAAAAAATGAGAGCTTTTCCAACTGAGAAATATTTCATTTTGCAAGTATGGTAAGGACCCTAGAGTTAATAATCAAGAACACAGAGCACAACACAAAGCAGAAAAAAGTACAAAGCACACACAAATATACAGGCAGGAATCAAATTAGTCAATTTATTGACCTTTTTAATGGAGCACAAATCCTCATCCATTCTCCATTCGGACAAAACAGATTTGCTGTTGTCTCCAATGACTTTGAGTAGGATTTCATCCAGTAACCTTTCTCATCTATTTCATTAGAGCTGACTCATCCCTGCCAAGATTCCAGGACAGGAAAAATAGACTCCATCATCCACTTGGGTATGTGTGTTTCCAAGTTCCTTCATATATATTCTTCCTTATGCTTGGTGAACCCCTACATTAAATTATTTTTTCCTACTTCATAACTATAATTTCCTACTGTTATAAATCCTAACATACATAGCTGACATAAAGATAGTCTTAGACAATTCCAGATGATCACATGATTAGACAAGTAAAATAGATCACATCTATCCTAGTACAGTTCTGGAAGGCAGAAAGTGTAAAAATCAAGGAGCTGGCTAGTCTTACTAGTATTTCCTGGCACTGTGAATGGCAACCTATAAGTTCTAAGTCCTTGTGACACTTTCATGGGAGTTGTCTAGGACTATCTTTATGTCAGGTATTTATGTTAGGATTTATAACAGTAGGAAATTACAGTTATGAAGTAGGAAAAAATAATTCTATGTAAGGGCTCACCAAGCATGAGGAAGAATATATATGAAGGAACTGTAGCATTAGAAAGGTTGAGAACCACTCTCTGGATGCTTGAAAACAGAAAGCATAATGGAGTCATAGGCTGGTCTTGGCATCAGTCTGATATCTGCTTCAGACTAATATCTTGCTTCCTTTTGTTTCTTGTGACCATGAGGGGAATAACCTAGATAGTATAGTCAAAGGACCAATCTGAGGACATGGTCAGAATCCATTTTGTGAAAACAAGTGCTGTTGTATCATTTGGAAAGGGCTGTCTTTGGAACCAGTGCATGCACATGAGTGCTTTGGTGCTTTGCTCTTTCTTTCTTTCTTTCTTTCTTTCTTTCTTTCTTTCTTTCTTTCTTTCTTTCTTTCTTTCTTTCTTGCTTGCTTGCTTGCTTGCTTGCTTGCTTGCTTGCTTGCTTGCTTGCTTGCTTGCTTGCTTGCTTGCTTTCTTTCTTTCTTTCTTTCTTTCTTTCTTTCTTTCTTTCTTTCTTTCTTTCTTTCTTTCTTACTATCTTTCTTTCTTTCTTTCTTTCTTTCTTTCTTTCTTTCTTTCTTTCTTTCTTTCTTTCTTTCTTTCTTTCTTTCTTTCTTTCTTTCTTTCTTATTTTATTTGTTTTTGAGGCAGGTTTTCTCTGTGTAGGCCTGGCTGTTGTAGACCTCATTCTGAAAACCTGGTTGGCCTTGAATTCATAAATTTGCCTGCCTCTGCCTACCAAGTCCAGGGAATAAAGGCTTGCAACACCACACCCAGCTTCTTTGATTTTTTTTATTCTGCTATATACTTATTGTTCCCAAGGTTGTTTATTTATTATTTTATTTTATTTGATATTTTCTATATTTACATTTTAAATGTTATCCCATTTCAAGTTTTCCCCTCTAAAAACCCAATAACATGTCCCTCCTCCCCCTACTGACCAACCTAAGCACTCCTGCTTCCCTGTCCTGCCATTCCCTTACACTGAGGTATAGAGTCTCTCAGGACCAGGATCCCCTCCTCTCACTGTGTCCAACTAGGCCATCATTTGCTACATATTCGGTGGCAGCGATGGGCCCCTCACTTTTCATTATTTGGTTGGTCTTTTTTTTAATTACATATATTTTAACTTACATTTCAAATGTTGTATTCTTTCTCAGTTTCCCACTCCTCCAGAAACCCCCTATCACATCCCCTGTCCCCCTGCTTCAATGAGGGTGTTCCTTCACCTGTGCACCCTCTCCCACCTCACAGTGTGGTGGCTAACAAGTTTATATCTCTGTATTCCTATCATTCAACACCATATTGGGGATCCTGCAGCTTATAGGGAAAAGATGTCCAGATTCTGAAAACTGCAGGGTACCATCCAATACATCAATCTCAAGCCACATGTGGGTACATCTTCCTAAAAAACGTGTCGTCCTGTTAATAGCTTTCAGTTGGATCTTTAAGTACCTCAGCCAAGATTGAGGTGACTGTTCCCTGCATAATCACTGCCCACTTCATTTTGGGGAGCATCTGTGCCAGGAAGTCAGGGTAGATATCCACATAGTTGATGCGGATTTCAGTGGCCTGCAGGCACAGATGGAAGGCATGCATGTCCAAGCCTTACACATTTGAGCTTAGGAGATAGTATGTGAGCAATTTCATGTTGTCATTTTGGATTTCTGCATAGGACATATTGTCTTTCATTAATTTTGGGATTTATTTACATTTTAAATGATAGCTCCTTTCCCATTTTCCATTCAACAAATCCCCAACCCATCCACCATCTCCTCCCTTCCTTTTGAAAAAAGGCTTAGTTTGTATTATATTTCTATATTGCACTCAATCACTGAGTGAAATCAAGACAGGACACATGTAGGAGTATAGGCAGGGTACATGGAGAAAGGCTGCTTATTGGATTGCTTTCTCAGCACAGTTTTCTCAGCTTTTTTTCTTACAAAATTTGAAACCTTTTTTTTTTAACTTTTATTTTAATAACATACCCACAAACACACACACACACACAAGACATAAGATCACTAAAGAACAAGCGAAATGATTGTAAAGCAATGTCCTAAATGTATTTCATTATCTCCAGTGCCACATTTATAAGTCAATTCTAGAGGCCTTATGTCTAATCATATTTGGCAAATGGATATAACCCATTATGCAGAATTTGGAAAACTAAAATATGAACATGTTTGTATCGATACTTGTTCAGGATTTCTTATTGCTTTTTTCTGCTTCTCTGCATAAAGGAAAGGTTTCTAAAAATGTAATTGATCATTGCCCACAAGCATTTAATGCAGTAGGATTGCCTAAACATATCAAAACAGATAATGGGCCATCCTATTCTAGTAAAAATTTTATTTCATTCTGTAAGGAATTTGGAATCAAACATAAAACTTGAATTCCTTATAAGCCCATGGCAAACGGAATAGTTCAATGTGCTCATCACACCTTAAAGAATTGGCCTTTTATGACAAAACACTGGCAGTTATATCCCCCAAGGTCACCAAAGGCACATATTGCCTTTACTTTATTTGATCTAAATTTTTTGCAAACTGATATTAAAGGTCAGTTTGCAGCAGATCACCACTGGCATCCAGTTACTTCTAATTCTTATGCATTGGTAAAATGAAAGGACACACTAACTTAGGAATGTAAGGGTCCAGATCCGATTCAAATCTGGGGAAGGGGCTCGGTTTGCGTTTTTTCATGAGAAGATGGAGCACAGAGGCTGCCCAAGAGATTAATTTGTTAGCTGAAACCAGATCCTGAATCTTCTTATAAGTATCACTCTGAGAACTAAAATTCCTCTTTTGCATAGAATTTAGTTGGGGACTCAGCCTCCCAGAAAAGCTGTTTTCTTGCTACTCTCAGAGCTTTGCAATTTACAACTGAATAAAGTATCTGGACTTCCCCAAAAGAAGCTTTGCATTGCTACTTTCTCATTGTCTGGGTCTCTTTTTCTTAAGCAGGTCAATCAACATCCTCCAATCAGACTGCAGGGGGAGTGCATCCCTGCAAACAAAGGCTTAATGTGGCAACTGCTATTTTCATTCTAAAGACATTCTACCATGCATTTTGGCTTTAGGTCTGATTTGAAAAATAGGTTTATTAGAAGCGCTAGGAAGGCAGATATTTAAAATATTAGAAGAGATTGGTTTTTATTCTGATAGATGGTCTTAGTCCCTTTGCTGGTCTCTGGTTTTCCATCCTTGCTGTTATTGCAAGCTCCCCTAATTTCCTCAGGCTGTGGGAGTAACAGAGATGAGGAGGATGACCTCCAGCTCCTAATATAGCCTAAAAGCCACAAATTGTGATGTTACCAGTGGTATAATTCTTGTTGAGGCCTTGCTAAATCTGCTGTTGGCAATACTCCTTTAGGAGATGCACAGTACTGAGAACTGTGCATACTGATTCGTGATGATATGAATACAGTATGGGTACAGCTTCGGTGCAGATATTTACTGTATAATATCATGGGTATTCCGTGTTCTTTGTCTAATATCCACGTAGCAGTGAGTGCATAGCATGTGTGTTCTTGTCTTAGGGAGAGATGTTCCACATGTATCTGTTAAATCCATTTGGTCCATGACTTCTATATGTTTCACAGTGTCTCTGAGTTGAATGGTAGGGATATAAAGTAGGGAAAGAATTTGTTCAACCCATATTACATGAAAAAAATTAAATTAATATATACTATTTTTTAATCCAAAAAGCATGCCTATAGACCCATCTAATGTAGGGAGATCCTATTTGATGTTTCCTCTTCGTAGATGACTCTAGATTTTCACAAGTTGGCATAAGATTACTAGCACACTCAGATTAACATAAACGCATTTTCAGTCATGTCTAAAACCATCACACCAATCGACCGAGATATTCTCTGTACATTCCATGGGCTAAATGTCAGAAACATGTGTGTTTTACAGTGTGTCTCAGCTTTAAAGTATAAATTCTGAAAGGAGGGCCATGGTCAACCTTCCTACTTCCTGCTTCTAGGCCACTATTTGCTGCTCTGTGGCACTACAAAGGCTTCTTTGTTAATCAGGTACCACTGTGCCATAGATATCTTGAAGTGACAGAGTGTACAAGCATCCATGGGACCTAGATGCTGATGAGAACACTCTTACACCATCTCCTGCCTTCACAACATACTTATTAAGATGGTGAAATATTGGGAAAATCATGGTAGAACAAATTCTTTAAAGCCCAGTGCTGTTCTCAACAGTCATCTCCTGATTTCCTATATGAACCTCATATGTTACACTTTGAAGTCAACCCACAATCTCATGTTTCTTGTGCAAGTCATTAGAGTGTCAATTAAATCTAGACTTTGGGAATATATCAATAAGTCTGCGTTATCTTCATATTCCCTGCCCTTAATTATGGTAACCTTGACAAGAATAGATGTCTCACCATTCTCACTGACAGTTTACCTGGTAAATAGATATTTGAGAAGAAGACATTCTTCTAAGGCCCAAATAGCCTAGTTAATCAGTATATGAGAAGCAGGGCTGACATCACTCAGCACAAAAGCTAAAGAGAGTCTCTTGTTTTGTGGAGAACTGAGAGAACAGCAGGGACAGGGGCCTTAATGATAGTCAGTCCAGACCTGGAGGCTGGGTCTAACAGCATCCAAAGGAATACAGGCCAATTTCCTCCAGCTTCCTGGAGGAGCACTGTTTCTCTTCAAAATGTGACAGGGATGGCACCCACAAGGGGGAATAATGCAGTGTGTTCTAGACTTATTTTGAGCCATCAGGGTAATGATCCTCCCACATTTCCCTTGCTATTACAAATGATCAACCTCAATAGGGGTCATGTAAGCTCTGCTGACACCAGAATCTCTAATTGCAAAACCCTTACAGGAAAGACCAGTTTTCCTCCACTCTAAGGATAAAAAGCAAGGATTGGGCTCATATGGCTAAGCATTTTCTGACTAGCTTTGAGAGAACAGCGTGGTCCAAGGCCCAGATTTCAGATTTGGTGATTACTGACAGTTTAAAAAGTAAGTACCTGTAACGTTTGCTCTGTGGTACTGAAAAATATTGTCCCCAAATATATGAACACAAAACGGTGAGCATGTAGCCTAAGGAGCAACATTTCCCTGATTTAACACCAGGCACTTGGCATTCATTCTATACACAGAAATACCCCCCGAGTCTCCACACCACCCTCCTCAACTGTACATTACAAGCATTACAAGTTTTTGTTATAGACCATAAGATACAAGTCTTCAAGAAAACACAATCAGACACAAGGCAGAAACAAGAACTCATGTATTGATCAAATTGCATTATCAATAAAAAAATGTCAGCAATGGGTTGACATTGCTTAGTGTCTGCATAAAATTGGTATAAATGGACCTAAAAGTCCTGTAACTGTTCATGAGTACAAGAAAAACAAGATTATAATTTCTTAGTAATAAAGAGAGAAATATTTTCTATTAAAGTATTCAAAACCCTGTCTAAGGTAGATTTGTCACTCAATGGTAGTATTTGATTTGTAACTTCAAAAGCTGACCCGTCAGGCAGGTCCAGTTATTCGAGGGTCTCGAGAGGACTTTCTCCTAAGAAATAAATGGGGTGTAGAGAGAGATGAGGATATTGTGTGAACAAAGATATGGAAATGTTCTGAATTACATCAGGACCCCAATGTATTAGCCATGACCAAGGTTTAAATGCACAAGCAAAAGGGGAAGTGCCTTTCAGCAGGAGAAATGGGGCAGAAGCAAAGCACCTCAGCAGGAGGGATGGGGCAGCAGGGTAGGGGGGGAGAGAGGAAGTACTACTCAGCAGGAAGGAAGGGGCAGCGGAAATTTTTCTTTTGGCAACTACTGGTGGAAGCAGGAACTTGGCGTTATCAGGGTACATCTTTAGGTCAGGACATCCAGCACTGACTTAGGGTTGGAACAATCTGTAGTTGTTCTCAGAGCAGTGAGTCTGTGGCCTGCTTTTGACCCTCTTTTCTTATCGGGGGGGGGGAGAGACCCAATTCAGAGATCAGGACAATAGCGTTGCAGTAATAGCTCCCAACAAAAAGCATAGATGCACTCACCACCACCAGAAAATTAAAAAAAACAAAACAAAACAATACAAAACAAAACAAAAACAAACAAACAAACAAACAAACAAACAAGCAAAAAAAGCAAAAGATAATCCAATGCACTGTATCTTCTTTGATGTGAGTAAATCCACAAACATTAATGGATAGCAACACAGGAAGGAATTATGCACAGCAAGGCACACACACACACACACACACACACACACACACACACACAAAAGTAAAAAGAAACAGTCCAGTCAGGAAGCTATTGAAGAGAGTCCTTTAAAATTTATGATAAAGAACATGAAGTGTATTTCTTCACAGTTGATGATTTCTGGTGGAGGGCAAGGAAGATTCATTTTTATAGCTTGTGTTTGATATTTTCTAGGTTCTTCTTTTTATACTCCAAAACACTAGATAGGACAGAAATAAAGGTAGAGAGAGGAATTAGAAAATCTCTGAATCTAATTTTTTTCCTAGTGCTTCTTCTTTAACTATGGATTTGAAAAAACCACAACCAACTTGTGTAACCAACCACCAAACACCAGACAAAATGTACTACCTTTGACACTCAATCTTGTGCAAAGTTAATGCAGCAGGAGTTTTTCACTAATGTATGTTGTATGTAAATATAGTATTCCACCAAACTTAGTAACTCTGTATTCCATACTTCCTGCATTCAGCTGTTCACTATTTTAATATTAGTCATACCTATTCCATGCTGTGCCATGTGTTTTGATGCAATTAAGTTTCATCTGGGGACCTCATATGAAATGCAAATATTGTGTGTAAATCTCCCTTAGTGTTACTTCATAAACATGTTTCATCTATGGAGTAACAGAATTAATGCTTTCTGTTTGAAGTACACTTTCAGTGTGCATAAGTAGATACTCCTCTTTAGTATTTTATGATACACTAAATATAACATATAGTGTATACTTAGAAGATGAATCCAGTAAAGGATTTTTAAAATGTTGTGTGAGGGCTTTGTGATTTAAAAAAAAAGTGTTCTCAATAGTATTGGCTGAGATTCTGCAGTCTTGTGTATGCTCTTTTCTAATGAATCATAATTAACGTTTATGCTGAGACTCGGGGAGGCAGGCTTATCAGTAGAAAGAAAGCCATTATCTTGGAATCTCTCCTTTTATAAGTACTCCTATAAGTATATAAATGTCTGGGTGGCCAATTAGACAGAAACCATGTCTTGGTATACTTGTTGCAGTCTGATAGCTTTGTCGTAACCAATCACTCCACCTCTCAGGACTTGAATTAATGTAACTTCCTAAAATGTCCAAGAATTACAAAGACACACACCAGGTACATGCACACCACAAATTCTGACTCATTCTCTGATTCTGAATCTTCCTATGACTGTCCTTGTGACTCTGCCTCTCCTTCTTTTTCTGCCTCTACATTCTCTACCTCAGCCTGTATCTGAACCTCTGCCTCTGCACCTTCCTATGCCTTTGATTGTCCCACTGCTACTTATTAGTGCTGAGATAACATACAGGTTAGTTTAGTTTTAGAATTGATCTACTGTGGAATTGGTTTTCTATGAACATTAAGTTGCCTCTCTACCTTGTACTAAAACCATTTGATTCAATATGAATCTTCAGTATAATGAGAGATGTAACCCAAATTCATAGGGCAACGATTTCTAGGTAACTGTCTGGCATTGAACAGTCACTCCACTGTTCTGAACAAACTGTTTGTAACCAGTAGTTTAAGCACAGGCAGATAGCATAAGTGTAAGTATGCAAGCCTGTCTTGATTTCAATGTGATAAAGATCGGGGCCCAAAACTACAAAAGGAGGTAATGGTTTCTTTCTGTTTACAAGTCTCAGCTTTTAAATTGCATGACCTAGGAAAGTCAGGACAGAACTTGATTCAGAGCTGGTAAGTAGAGGCAGAAACTGAAGCAGAGACTATGGAAGAACTCTGGATTACTTTCCTCCAAGTCATAGGTATGCGAGGTCCTAGGGGATGCAAAACAGAAAAGAAAGAAAAAATATGTACCAAACATATCACAATGGTTGACCTACATGCATACTTTAAAGTCTGCTCTTGATAATATTTGTGTTCATTTGGAAATCAAGTTCTACATGGCAATTGGTAAACAGCATACTTTTCATTATTTCTATTGGATGGACATTTTTACCTAAAGGATTGTATTTGTTGGATGTGAACATTCCTGGACTACATGGAGGTCCTAAGTTAGCTTGTATCAGATCCCATGGAACAGGACTTACATGTGGCTGTGACACACAGGATGATCACTGGGAATTGAATCCCAGACCCTCTGCAAGAGCAGCCAATGATCTTATACTCTGAGTCATGTAAAATTCTCCACATTTCTGGAGAGAGAAGGAAGGTGTAGGAAGAGAACATTACTCAAAATGCCCAAATTCATCAAAGAATAAATTAATGCTTGCAAGGGTCTGTCAAGATACACAACAAAAACAAGAAAAAATTAGAAGGTGTGTAAAAATTGAAAAGAATGTTTGTTTCTGCTCTGTTGTGTGTTCTGACCAGGACTAAATGAACACACTAAATGAAGCTGCACTGAGAAGCATAAAGAAGGGAGGTACCACACTCTAACAAGTGCTAAGGTTGTTTCAACTGAATTTGTGTAATCCTTCAGGGGCTTCTTGTCAAAAATAAACCCCCTTTATCAAATCCCCAACAGTAAATTCTGTGTGTCTCATTTGGAGACTGGGCAGAAGATATGTGAGATGCACCAGGAATGATTAAACTTTATGATCTCTTGCTCAGAAACCATTTTCAGGGATCCTATGAAATCCAAATGTCAGCTCCAGACTGCATAGTATCAGGTTTTTCTTGGCCAATTCAAAATTAGAGCCAATATCTAAAACGATGACTTATCTGTTACACAAAGTTGCTGCTACCAAATAGGAGGTGGCTATGATTCCCAACACCAACACTCTGGATCTCTCTCTCTCTCTCTCTCTCTCTCTCTCTCTCTCTCTCTCTCTCTCTCTCTCTCTCTCTCTCTCTCTCTCTCTCTGTCTCTCTCTGTTTCTGTCTGATTGTGTCTGTGTGTGTTTCTGTGTGTGTCTGTCTGTTTCTGTGAGTCTGAATGTGATTGAGTGTGTGTGTTATTATAATGTAGCCCATTCTTAAAATAAGAAAGGCACTTTCACTTTGTGTTTTTTTTTTTTTCTTTCCATTTTGGCCAAATTGTATTGATTAGCACTGGCTGGCCTCAAATTGGCTATGTATGTATGGCTTTCTTAGAAGTCAAAAGAGATATGATTTCATAAGACCCATAGTCCTCTGGTTAAAAGCAGGAATCACTGTGATAGGCTTCTATTTTGTAATATTATAAGGTTTGAACTATATGAAGGTATGTAAGTAGTCTTCAAAATTAATTCCTAGGTGCCAGGGAATGGGGGCAAACACACATTTAATCCCAGGACTTATTATGCTGAGGCAGGAAAATCTCTAAATTCCTTGTCAGTCTCGTCTATAGAGCAAATTCCAGTTCAGCCAAAGATATTCCATGGAATGCAGCCTGGAAAAAAACTTGAAATGAATAAACTTCATAGTTAAGTAATGAATAATTAAAAAAAAACGCTGCGAAAGACGAGTGAAATATGCAATTATCTAGACATATACCAAATCCATAAGAAAAACCATCTAAACAGCACCTTAACACCTTAAGAAATAGAACCAATCATGATAATCTCCCACCAAAACAACCCTGGGACTAGATGGCTGTAGTGCAGAATTCTATCAGACCATCAAAGAAGAACTAATACCAATTCTCATGAAAGTGTTCCACAAATTAGAAACAGAAGGAACACTACCCAATTCATTCTATGAAGCCACAGTTACACTGCATATTCTCCTGTGGAGATGGAATGGTCACTGCCTAATGAGGAACTGGTCACTTCTTCCTTTCATACAGGACTTTGTTTGAGATTATTTTTTGCTTCTACCATGGTTAATATTACAAATAGATTTTAAATACAGTTTTAACATATATGAATTTTAGCTTTAGAAAATATCATGTATATTTAACAGGCTTTTAACAATCATAACTTATATTCACAACATAAAAGCAAAAGAAGTTACAACCTATTTAATCAATGAGAGAAAATTAGAGACTATTCTAACCAAATTGAACCAGGAGGAAAATAAGAACTGTACTGAAAAACTGATTTTTAGTAATAAAAATAACAAAAATAATGATGATGATAATAATAATAATAATAA
The DNA here is from genome assembly GCF_000001635.26 of Mus musculus. NCBI lineage: Eukaryota > Metazoa > Chordata > Mammalia > Rodentia > Muridae > Mus > Mus musculus. Next base: position 8,718,045 of record NC_000087.7, on the reverse strand, counting down.
TAATAATAATGAAATACATTAGAAATTAAAAAAAATGAATACATATATTTTGCTAGTTTAAGTAAAAAATACTAATGAATAATAAGAAATATGTTCACCTGATTTCGAAATCCCAATCCTCTTCATTCTATGAAAATTTTGGTTGGATTTTGAAAGATTAGCTTTGTGAATAGTTGTCCAGGAAATTGACAGATGCCCTTAGGTTATGTTGCTTTCAGTTGTTATGGAGACAATGCCTCAATTACACTCCTTTTTGTGGCTTGCAATTCTAGGTCCTCAGTCTGCCACTGCCTCCACCTCCACCTCCATTTCCCGCCTCTGCTCTACCTCTGCCTCCTCCTTCTTCCCCCTTTCCTTGTCCATGTCCCTGTCCCTGTCCCAGTCCCTCTCCATGTCCCTGTCTCCCTCCCTGTCCCTGTCCCTCTCCCTCTCCCTCTCCCTCTCCAGCTCCCTCTCCCTCTAGCCTCCCCACTAGCACACAGATAACCCTCAGATTAGTTCAGTTTTAGTACTGATCTACTCTAGAATTTTTTTCCTTCATGTCTACTTCCTTCCTAGCTTGTTTAAAACTATTTAATTCAATTTGAATCTTCCACATAATAAGAAATTTATTCAAAATTCATAGGCCAACTATTGCTAAGTAAGTGTCTGGTGTTCATCAACCACTCCACTCTTCTAAAGGAAGTGTTTTGTAATCAGAATTTTAAGCACAGGCAGATATCTTTAGTGTTAGTGTAAAATTCTGTCTTGTGTTCAATGTGATAAAGATCAGGACCAAAACTGTTGGAAACCAGGCCTTACCTAACTTGAACTGTGTTTCACCTGGGAGGCAAACAGAGGCTGAAAAGAGAGGGGAACTATATAGGTGAGAGAAAAATGGAGCCAAGACAATTTTCTGATCTAGGCTCAAATATTTAATAAAAGTTTGCACTTATAAAGGGGGAAACCCATTCTCTGCCAAGCCAAGTTTCTTGCTTTCCTGATACCAAGTTGTCAGCACAGCCTTTTAGCACTAAGTCACCAAATTCACAGATTGCAGTTAACTACAGAAAATCTTGGAGAACCAATTTGGCCTCATGGCAGATGGCAGGTAGTTTCACATCAAAGGAAACTAGCTGAGGAGCTGCACTGCAGGTGGCCCTGCCTCAATGGCATAAGGTCTGAACCTGCATAGGTTGGAGGAGGTTATACTCCCCCCCCCGTTAATAATATTTTAAAAAGTGCTAAACTGAGGCATAAAATGTATTTATGCTCTATAGTCTTGTCTGGGAGTTATGGTGACTGGAGGCCACACCTCCCTTAGGAAATCTTAGATCTTCCTGAAGCATCAAATTCCAATATGGATGCTACGTGCAACTAGTTTGTGTTATATATCACACAAAACATGGCTCTGTGTTGTGTTATCAACAGTCATGGATTTTGTCATGTACCTCTGTCTTAGATTGGTATGGTTCTGAGATCTGGATGTCTGTCATTGAATGTCCAGCCCTCATTATCACACCTTATTCCCAATTCAGACCAAAGTCATAATATGTACTAGAATGAAGATCGATAACTGCCACCTTCACTGTTGGAGGCAAGGCTGTACATCTGCTACAGTCAGGCTGAAGGACTTGGATGACCTGCTTGAGAAACAAAGGTGGGACAGTGATAAGCAACAGTATGAAAGTTTCTTTGGAGAAGTCCAGGTACCCCATTCAGTTGCAAATTGGCAATGATCAAGCTTAGTCTTAGAGATTCTGGTGTGGGGAGGTGGCTTTGAGAATTGCAGAAAGGCTGCAGCCTCTCTGGGAGTGGAGGCTGTGCTCCAAATTAAATTTGCTAGCTAATTAAGATTTTAGCTATCTTCCCTAATTCTTCTAATACTGGAATTATTAATAGACCAGTCCAACATTGAATTAGGATACCTGGTCACAGTGAAGTTAGAAGATGAATCACTATAACTCTATCTTGAGACTAATCTTTCTAAATCAGATTACACAGTCTCTACTGTTCCATATCCCATAATTCTTAAAAACCTTGAAGTAAAGCATCTTAGCTTGTCCAAACTGGGAAAATGATAAACAAAGGTATTTCAAAAACATATACCCTATTCAGCTTTCTTGTCACTACAGTCAGGGCACTAAGCAAACACACCTGTTAGTTTGTGACAAAAATTAGCCTTCATATATCTGCAGCATTCTGTGAAGAGAACCTATTCTTGTCCCTTTCCCAATAAAGTAGCTACTTAGGATCAAGCCATATACCAATAAGTAGATTTTTTTCATTTGACCTAGACATGATTATGTCTCCTATTTAAGATACTATCAGGCATTTTTAAGTTCTTTGACATCCAAATTTCAAAGTTCTTAAAGTGTGATTTAAATAATGTGCATGGGGATATAATTTATCTTGTCCTTTGTTTTTTTAAAAAGAAGAGTTTTTTAAAGTTCCACATTACCCTGTATTAGATAAATTAATAAATTGTTTACAAAACATTTCAAATGCTTTACTGTTATAGTCAGTATTAATATAACAAGGCCAGCGACTAATTACACTTTCAATTGCTTATCTTGAAGAGCGGATTTATCTAGAAAGCTTTAAAATGTATGAATAGTCCCCCTCTTCCTTTCTCTTTCTCACTTCCTCCATTTCCAGCAGCAGTCTTCTTGCCTCTGCAGGAATTTTACACATGAAGTGTCCAAGCAAAATGACATGTACACAAACAACCATACCCACCATCAAAGTTTATAAAATAAAAGAAATGATGTGTAGACTATGATTCTAATTTTTCTGGGAAAGGTAGGATAGGAGATAGCAATCACTGTGTGTGGACTCACAAAGACACAAAGAACCACCCAAATTGATCCAATTTACCACTCCTTAGAAACACAAACACCACAGGCAGGAGGAGGGATTTTGAATGAGGAACTCTTTCCTTGTCTTTACAAGTGCTTTGGTGGATGAGCACAACTACAGGAAAAGGGTCTCACAGCAGGTAAACTCCCACCACCACCCCACACAAAGGCAAAGTCACCTTGGTGGAACCAGGAGCAGATCACCTGCCTCTGCAGGTTGTTTCTGTTTAGCTGCATTTGGAGAAAGCAGTTGGAGCAGTTGCTGCCTGCTCTTGAGAAGGGCTCTAAGGGTACAATGTATAGGTCTGTAGAATTGCAACACGTTTGGACCCTAGAAAAGTAATGGGTTGCTGAAATGGTCCTGGACTGTGAATCTTAGGGTCTTGCTAGGGAATTTCTTAATCTACAGTGACATTTAGACATTGGAGCAAGCAGAGGTGCTTTGATCCTTATCTTAGGCACTCAAAGTTGTCCTGGAAGACAATCGTTGTGACTGTTTGTGAGGCTTTGCTGGAGGAGAGGGGATATTGACAGCCCTCTACACGATCTGCATGGCACACAACTAGAGCTTTGTTTCTTATGAAGCATAGAAGTGACTGAGGGCAAAACACCACAGGAGACAACTATATCAGCGTCCCTTAAGTAAAATCTTGCTGGTGTATGAAATAGTGTGCCTTGCAAATACTGAAGTGGGTGCTCACAGTCATCTATAGGATGGAATACAGGGCCCCCAATATAGGAGCTAAAGAAAGTACCCAAAAACTGAAGGGGTCTGCAACCCTATAGGTTGAACAACAATATGAACTAACCAGTACCCACAGAACTTGTTCCTCTAGCTGCATATGTAGCAGAAGATTGCCTAGTTGGCTATCATTGGGAAGATAGGCCCTTGGTCTAGCAAAATTTATATTCCACAGTTCAGGGGAATGCCAAGGCCAAGAAGTGGGAGTGAGTGGGTAGGTGAGCAGGGGGCAGGAGGTATAGGGGACTTTTGGGATAGCATTTGAAAGGTAAAAGAAGAACATATGTAATAAAAAATGTGGGGGAAAATAAAGAGACGAGGTCGTTTCTACAATTAGGAAAAGTCTCATTACTTTATCCCATTAAACGTGCACATTAAAAAAAAAAGTGGCTAATGGCTTTGAACAGTATCCTTGCTGAGGACAGGATCTTATAAAGGGTTCCAGATAGACAACTCATTTACAGTTTTACAAGCTAGTACTTATAAACAATTGATCATTGGGAGCCTCAAGCTGAGACACCCGATCACTGGGCATAAGTGTTGAGATAGTTTGAAGATATTTCCATTGTTTTGAATAATCTGTATGATATTGGATACATTTACTCTATGGAAGGAGTATGTGTGTGGAGTCCCTTGTGTCACTGAAGTAGGAGTTGTAAAACACCTGTGGCGATGATGCAAGTTCATATCTATGATGTGTTTGTGATGTCAGTATTTATAAAGGAGGAGGCATCTCTGAGATGCAATAACACATTTAAAAAAGAAAACCACAAGACAAAACGGAAAGGGAATATTGCCTTATGTTGTTGTATTTCTGTTTTGTGTGTGTTGTGTGTGTGTTTTGTTTTTTGTTTTTGTTTGTTTGTTTGTTTGTTTTCTTATTTGTGTGTATGGTCTGATTTTTGGATTTTTTCGAGACAGGAATTCTTCATATGCCCCTGGCTGTCCTGGAACTCACTCTGTAGACCATGCTGGCCTTGTACTCAGAAATCTGCCTACGTCTGCCTCCCAAGTGCTGGGATTAAAGCTGTGCACCACCAACACCCTGCAAATATTGCCATTTTTAGTGAGATATTTTTAATGGTTTTTTTTACTGATTTATGTAAGATATTTCAAATGGTGTGTCCATTTTTTTTTCACGTTGTTGCATTATTCCTTTCAAAGTTTGTTGATTATTGCTCACAAATACAGGATTTAACATCAGGACACGGACATTCTTCTTTTTCATTTCATTCCTCTCCTTTTTTTCTGTTTAACTTATCTGGAAATGGATTTTTCTGTATAGTCCTAGCAATTCTGGGCCTTCTTGTGCAGTTCAGTCCTGAATTGAATACTACTGGATTTTATTACCAAATCCTGAGATTAAACCCCTTTCTTATCAGACATCAATATTTTTTTTTTAATTTTCTGTCTCACAATACTTCTTTAGAAGATGTCCTCATCATAGTTCCCAAGTAATGCCTTCAGACACTTCTAACTTTCTGTAGCAACCTTACCATATAGAGCCTATGTAAGGCATCCTGTTGGGTAGCATTCTGTCTTAAGCTGTCCACATCCAAAGTGTTTGTATTCTTCACAGTGGCCTGTGAGGTTAGTGTGATAAATCTGGGATGAGCTGTCAGGTGAAGAATTATTCACCACTGCAGCCACAAAGCTTGCAGTTTCCACTGCTTTTGATCATGATGCTGCAGAAGGTTTCTTTGATTTTCATAGACACTGGCTTCTTATTCCCAAATCTTGGTAGTGGTACTGTATTCTGCCTGTCTGTGTAAACAATTAGACATGAACCATGTCTTAGTATACTGGTTGAATCTTGAGAAGTTTGTTGTTCTTTTCTGCTGGATAGCCTGTTACTGGGGAAATCAGGCCATCAAGATTATTCTTAGCCTGGAAGGTACAGAGTCAGGGTCAGAGGAAGTGTGAAGTCTGGGTAAGGACTAGTTCTTAATCCAGATATTCCCTATGTATAAGAACTGTAATTGTCAACATTTCTCATTAAAAAAAAAAACACTTGAGGTTTATATGTGTTATTCTCAAATGACAGCTGTAAGTTTTTTCCACTTAAACACACCCCTCAATATACAAGAACAGATATCTACAGGGCCCTTTATAAACTATTCAGAATTGTGCATCCCCATGGTCTCTGGTCTGTTTTCATTGTGAAAGAACATATGTTGAGAGAGATTTGTTTACCTTTGCTCTAATGATGTCCCTGGTCTTAATGTCTCAGTATTCACCCTGGTGTGAATACTGTGGAAATCGAAAATGTTAAAGGAACCGTGAAGCAAAAATGTTAATTGGTGTGAAAGAGTTAATGAGAACAGCCATTAGTTTCCACTGACTGAAACTAAAATATACATTACCTGTTATATTTCACAAAAACAGAATTATTGCTCATTTGTTCAAATTGGACAGCCAGGTATAAACGAAATGACTTTTATCCACTGGGCTGTTTTTTTTTCAAAGCCTGGGCATGGCTCAACAAAGGAGTGCCTGAGAGCACCTGAATGTTCAGATAAAGTTTACTGAGGTCTCCTTGGCCTGAGAGTGTCTGTCCAGCCGCACTTTTGAACAAGAGGAATGGGTGGGACATTCTTTGATAGAAACAGCAGGAGCTTGGTTGCCAGTCAGAAAATTGTTGAAGAACAGCAGCAGGCTGTAGTGTTTTAGATTGTCAGATACCCTGTGAAAATTGCAAAACCCAAAGTAACTTGGAGCTAAAAAGTTAGAGATCTGATTAAGAGGTAAAATCTTGGATGTTGTAGTGAAGAGCAAAAACTTATAATTTTGGGTCTTATAGCATTGTGGTATGTAAGTTCAAGAAATTCAGGGCTGAAGAATAGACCCAGGTGGGTCCAGGCACAGTCAAACCCACCCTGTAGCTAAGAATGTCCAGCCATAAAAGATAAAAAAGAGAATGCAGGAATTAGCCACTGCTATCAGGGCGGACCAAATGGCCATCTGGCAGGATGGCACCTCCCTATAGATCCCCATAAATCATACATTGACCAGGTGTCCTGCTGACCTCGAGAAGTCCCAAGCCCTTGTGCCTCCCTACACCTTAGCATGCACATATTACCCTGTTAATTTGTAATCATCCCGCCAACATTTAAATAAGCCTATCATGTGCAATGGCCCAAATTCTTTAGGCTCCCCTGTTTTTGGTTTGTGGTTTTTGCCTTTATATGCCTGTAAAAAGTTTGGGCCGGGGTTGAACTTCCCTGCCCCTTGCGCAGTACATGAGATTCGACCCCAGCATGCTGTCTTGGGCGCTCCTTTTTTGTTTGTGTGTTTGTGTGAGATTAAAGCTTGTATAGTTACAGCAAGTTACCGCCTCAGTGTCCTACTGGGTGCGCACCTCCCTGAAGAGGGACTCACTGAAGGGGTCTTTCATGTGGGGCATCGGCTGGGAGATGCATGACCACCCAGGGGTCCTAGACCAACTAGGAGGTAAGGCCCTCTATCTTGTCTTGGTTTTGTCTCTATATTCTGTCTGAAATCTTGTGAGATCACAGTTTCAGTTTTGCAAACTCTCTTATGAGACAGTGCTTCGAAGGGAGAGCAAAGTGGATAAGGACAGATGTGTCTAGGTGTCCACCATTTGTTCGCCCTGGGAGACTTTCAGGGAAGTCAGGGGGAGGGCCAGGGATGCCTAGTGAAACACCTCGGGAAAAGTCAGGGATAAATTTTCTCATTGACGATCTGTTTCTGAGACCTGTTACTAGGCCGTCTGATTCTTTTCAGGAACTCTGGTTGACACAGAGTAGGCGACTGGTTTTGCTTTTGAGTCTTGTAGCCTTTGTAATCGTTTTTAACATGTGTGTGACAGAGCTTAACATGGGAAAGACTGTGACGACCCCACTAACACTTACACAGAACCATTGAACAGACGTTATGACTAGGGCCAACAATCTTTTCTTTGATGTCAAGAAGGGACCTTGGCAAACTTTTTGCTCCTCTAAATGGCCAGCTTTTGGTGTGGGCTGGCCTTCCCTGGGAAATTTTAGCCTGCCTGTTATTCTAGGTGTCAAGTTATTTTTCAGACTGCAGGAGGGCATCCTGATCCGGTACCTTATATAATTGTGTGGCAGGATCTTGTACAAAATCTGCCACCCTGACTGGGTTCCTGGACTTCCGGAGCTGAGGCAGCGATGGTGGCAGTAGCCATGAAACCGAAAATAATGCATGCGGGTCTGCCAGAGCACGTTCCATCGGCCCCCCCTGAGGATCTATCCTGAAATTGATGATGCCTTTTTCATTGACTCCTTCCCACCCCCTTACCCCCAAAGAACTTCTAATCCTGATCCCTCACAGCTGCCCACCCCAGCAGACCCCAGGGTGGCCTCTGTGACAGGACCGTCGGGAGGGACTCCTAGCTGCGAAGGCCATAGTTCAGAGGGAAGTGAATCTAAACCAGATTCCACTGTTGCTTTGCCTTTAAGAGCTTATATAGGAGGACCTGCCCATGGCCCGGGGCAGTTAGTCCCATTGCAGTACTGGCCATTTTCATTGATAGATATGTTGGCAGATATGTATAACAGATATGTATAACTAATCACTCCTCTTTCTCATAGAATCCCTTAGGCTTAACAGGACTCCTTGAGTTCCTAATGTTCTCCTACCAGCCCACTTGGGATGACTGCCAGCAACTTTTGCAGGTCCCCTTTAGAACTGAAGAGAGAGAGAGGATCCTGCTAGAAGCCAAAAAAAAAAAAAAATGTCCCAGGACCAATTGGGACCCCCACTAATCTCCCCAACCTTATAAATGCAGCTTTCCCCTTGGCCCGTTCTGCCTGAGAGTTCAATACTGTGAAAGATAGGGAGCGTCTCACAGTCTACTGATGGACTCTAGTGGCAGGGATAGAGCGGGCTGTACGGTGACCCACCAATTTGGCCAAGGTAAGAGAAGTCCTTCAGGGTTCAATGAAGCTGCCCTCCGTTTTCTTAGCACGACTAATGGAATCTTATAGGAGATAGCCCCATTTGATCCCTCTTAGGAGGGACAGCAGGCAGCTGTAGCCATAGCTTTCATTGGTCAGTCTGCCTCTGATATTAAGAGAAAGTTACAGAGGTTAGAGGGTCTCCAAGATTATACTCTGCAAGATTTAGTAAAAGAAGCTGAGAAAGTGTACCACAAGATAGAGACTGAGGAAGAAAAGCAAGAGAGAGAAGAGAAAGAGGTAGAGGAAAGAGAAAACCGGCATGAACGCCAGCAGGATAGGAACTTGACTAAGATTTTGGCTGCAGTGGTAGGTGGAGAAAGTTCAGAGAAGTCAGGGTACCTGCGCAACAGGGCAAGAAGACCCCCAGGAGAACAGAGACCTCCACTTGAGAAAGACCAATGCACATACTGCAAGAAAAAAGAATATTGGGCCAGAGACTGCCCAAAGAAGAAGCAGAGGGGCCCCAAAGTATCTGCCCTTGAAGAAGACAAGGGAAGTCGGGGCTCGGTTCCCCTCCCCAAGCCTAGGGTAACTCACTCTGTGGAGGGGACCCCCGTTAATTTTCTAATAGACACAGGAGCTGAATATTCAGTCTTGACTGAACCTTTAGGACAATTAGGATCAAAGAAGATTTTAGTTATGGGAGCCACTGGTAGCAAGCTTTATCCCTGGACAACCAAAAGGATTTTAGACATAGGAAAAAATAAAGTGACACATTCTTTTCTTGTGATACCTGAGTGCCCAGCACCCCTGCTAGGCTGGGACCTTTGGAAAAAATTGAAAGCACAATTCAGTTTACTTCTGACGGACCTGAGGTATCATGGAAGAAGAATCCAGTGGCATGCTTAGTTTTAAATTTAGAAGAAGAATATCACCTCCATGAACAGAAGTCTGAGACTTTACCCTTTAAAGAATGATTGACAGGTTTTCCAGAGGTTTGGGCAGAGCAGGCTGGGATGGAATTAGCTAGGCAAGTGCCACCCAACATAGTCGAGCTAAAAATGGCTGCCAAACCCGTTTCAGTCAGGCAATACCCCATGAGTCAAGGGGCTAAAAACGGCATTCGACCACATATCCAGAGACTGCTATAACAGGGTATATTGGTCCCGTGCCAGTCCCATTGGAATACCCGCTTCCTGCCAGTGTGTAAACTTGGGACAAATGACTATCTGCCTGTCCAGGACTTAAGAAAAGTCAATAAGTGGGTACAGGACATTCACTCAACTGTGCCCAACCCTCACAACTTGCTGAGTTCCTTACCACCTGAACGGTCCTGGTACACTGTCCTGGATTTGAAAGATGCCTTTTTCTGTCTCAGATTACACCTGAGCAGTCAACTTCTGTGTGCTTTTGAGTGGCAAGTCCCTGAAGGAGGATATACGGGTCAGCTAATCTTGACTAGGCTGCCACAGAGGTTCAAAAATTCACCCACTTTTTTTGATGAAGTGGTCCACCACAACCTTATGCCCTTTAGGGAACAGAACCTCCAAATTTCTCTCCTGGAGTATGGAGATGATTTAATCCTTGCAGCTTCAACCCAGGAACTGTGCCTTGACAGGATCAAGAAGCTTCTAAATGAAAAAAGTGAATTGGTGTACCACTAAGAAAGCTCAGCTATGCCATATGGACTTGACCTACCTAGGATACTCCCTCCGAGAAGGAAAGCAGTGGTTCACCGAAGCTCGACAGAAGACTGTGATGCAGATCCCAACCGCCACCACTCTGTGACAAGTACGTGAGTTTCTGGGAATGGCAGGCTTTTGTAGACTCTGAATACCAGGGTCCACAATGTTGGCGGCACCTCTGTACCCACTCACTAAAGAAAAAGTCACGTTCACCTGGACAGAGGAACACCAAAAAGCCTTTAACAGCATAAAGGCTGCTCTGCTTGCAGCCCAGGCTTTGGCCCTGCCAGATTTGACTAAGCCTTTCACCATATACGTTGATGAGCCAGCTGCAGTAGCCCGCAGAGTCCTGACTCAGACTCTGGGGCCCTGGAAGAGGCCAGTGGCCTACCTGTCTAAAAAATTGGACCCAGTTGCCAGTGAATGGCCCTCCTGCCTAAAAGCCATCGCTGCAGTAGCCCCACTTGTTAAAGATACTGGCAAGCTTACTCTAGGTCAGCATGTGAGTGTAACCACTCCCCATGCGTTAAAGAGTATTGTATGACAGCCCCCTGGCCATTGGATGACAAATGCCCTGATGACCCACTACCAGAGCCTGTTGCTAAATGACCGAGTGACTTTTGCCCTACCTGCCATCCACAATCCTAACACTCTCCTCCCCAAGACGGATGACTCTACCTGGGTACACCAATGTGCTGATATCCTGGCTGAAGAAACTGGATCGAGAAAGGATCTGACTGACCGAACTTGGCCAGGTGTGCCTGACTGGTACTCAGATGGTAGCAGCTTTGTGGTGGAGGGAAAATAAAGAGCAGGAGAGGCAGTGGTTGACAGAAAACATGTAATTTGGGCAAGTTAACTTCCAGAAGGAACTTTGGCTCAGAAGGCTGAGCTCCTGACGCTAACTAAAGCTCTGCGGCTGGCAGAAGGTAAGGCAATCAATATTTACACTGACAGCCACTATGCTTTTGCCACAGCCCACATTCATGGGGCCATCTATAGACAAAGGGGGCTACTTACTTTGGCAGGTAAGGAAATCAAAAATAAAGAAGAAATCTTGGCCCTCCTAGAGGCTATACAGATGCCCAAGAAAGTGGCCATCATCCTCTGCCTTGGCCATCAAAAGGGGCAAGGTGCTGTAGCCCAGGGAAATCAGATGGCAGGTTGGGTGGCCAAACAGGTGGTACAAGGCATCCCTGCGCTGCCGGTAGAGAGTATAGAATAACCAAAAGGGACCCCAGAGATCAGTTTTGAATACACCTCCAAAGATTATGAGATGATTGAAGATCTTGAAGAACAAGGAAAGTCCAAAGGATTTAGTTACCATGGGATAGCAAGAACAAAAGAAGGAACAATATTTTTTCCCTATAGAGAAGGAAAGGCATATGTAAAACGCATCCATCCCCTGACACATCTGGGGGCAAAGAAATTGTGTGATTTAATCCAGTCCTCAAACTACTATGTGCTCAGGCTACTAGACGAACAATTAACTAAATCCTGCAAGTGTGTTCCCTAATTAATGCTGCACGCCCCTTTAATGAACAAGGAAAACGACAACTGGGGGATAGACCTGGAGTTTACTGGGAAGTAGACTTCACTGAGATCAAACCAGGAAAATATGGTAATAAATAGTTACTAGTTTTCATAGACACTTTCTCAGGATGGGTAGAAGCCTTCCCCACCAAGTCTGAAACTGCTCAGGTGGTGACTAAGAAGATAGTTGAAGAGATCCTACCCCGGTTTGGGATCCCCAGGGTAATATGCTTGGATAATGGGCCTGCATTTGTTGCCCAGGTAAGTCAGGAATTAGCCACACATTTGGGGAACAATTGGAAGTTATATTGTGCTTATAGACCCCAGAGATCAGTATAGGTAGAAGGAATGAACAGGACTCTAAAAGAAACCCTAACTAAATTAGCTATTGAGACCAGTGGTAAAGACTGGGTGACCCTCCTTCCCTTTGTGCTCCTTAGGGCCCGAAACACACCTGGGTGTTTCGGCATTACTCCTTATGAAATTCTACATGGGGGACCACCCCCCTTGACCGAGTCTGATGGGATATTGAATTCCAGTGCTGACTCTTCCTCACCCTCTTCTCTGTTTACCCATTTAAAGGCCTTAGAAGTTGTCAAAACACAGATCTGGGACCAGATTAAAGAAGCCTACACAACAGGGAGCAGTGCAGTGCCCCACAGGTTCCAGGTCGGGGACTCAGTTCTGGTCTGACAACATCGAGCTGGCATGCTTGAGCCACGGTGGAAGGGACCTTATCTAGTGCTGCTGACCAGCGCCAAGGTCGCAAAGGTAGACAGGATCGCTGCCTGGATCCACGCATCCCACATAAAAAAAGGCACCCAACCAGGATGAAGACGACCTCAGAGAAAATTGGACAGTGGCCGCTACTGATAATTCTCTTACACTGTGCCTTCGCTTTACCCCAACCTTAGGTAATAATCCTCACACTCTTATGACCCTGACATGGGAGGCCATCTCTCAAGCTGGAGATACTGTATGGAGTACTTCAAAGCCCCCCCCCCCTTATACATGGTGTCCCCCTCTGTTTCCTGAAATCTGTGCCCTGTTAGATGGATTAGATGCCTGGGATATCCCTGAAGAGTCACATGAAATGGTGCCCCAAGATGAGGTAATCTATCACAAGTGGCCATATCACCAAGGGTTAAGTTCCCAAGGAAAGTACATTGCAGATATACCAGGCTGTAGTAGTAGGTCTAAACAGAGGAGACTTGGTCAGGAGCACTTTTATGTCTGTCCCAGGGATATGGCAAATAAAAAAGAGGCTCGCTGGTGTGGGGGAATAGAGGGCATCTTCTGTAGTCAGTGGAGATGTGAAACCACTGGTACCACTCATTGGGACCCTTCCTCTAGCTTGATATTATTATAGTATCCAGATGAAATAAGGGCCATGATTCCTTAAACATCACTTTAACTCAAAAAGTAAAAGAGACAAAAAAGTTTGGATAAAGGGAAGACTGTGGGGCCTAACATTTTATGTGACAGGGACAGGCCCTGGATTCACATTTAAGATTCGGCTAAAGATGAAGTGTCCCCCAACCCAGGCAGTAGGTCCTACCCCCGTTCTTGTTAAAAAACCTCCAATGCCCCTTCCCAGACCTACTTTTCCCGGACCTACCCTAGTTGGTCCAGCTATTCCAACAGAAGTCTATACCCCTTCCTCAGACCTGAAACTTACATTGCCCCTACTCCCCCAGATACTGAAAACCGTCTGTTTAGTCTGGTACAGGGGGCTTTTTGGTACGCAATTGTACCAATCCCAACATCACTAAGTCTTGTTGGCTGTGTTATGCCTCCAATCCCCCATATTATGAGGGAGTTGCTCAAGTCAAGACATACAATAAGGCTGAGGACAATTCTCAGTGTCCTTGGGGAGAAAACAGAAAACTAACATTAGCAGCTGTCTCGGGAAATGGACTTTGCCTGGAACAAGTCCCACATGACAAACGGTAACTCTGTAATCAGACTCATCATCTCCAGTCTTCCAATAATAGAGGTCAGTACTTAGTCCCTCCTTTAGTCACAGTACGGGCTTGCAACACTGGACTCACTCCCTGTGTATTTACTTCTGTTTTTAATACTTCTAAAGATTATTGTCGTTTAGTTCAGAGTGTTCCTAGGCTTCTGTATCATGATGACAGTTTTTTGTCAATGGATTCAACCACTGGACCCGGTATAAAAGGGAACCCATTACCATGACCTTAGCAGTGCTTTTGGGTCTAGGAACAGCAGCTGGGATCGGTACAGGCACAACTGCTTTGATACAGACCCCCCACTATTTTCATGAATTGCACAACCGCTATGGATGCAGACCTAGGAGCACTAGAGCAGTCTATCACCAAACTTGAAGAATCTTTGACCTCGCTATCAGAGGTAGTGCTACAGAACAGGAGGGGGCTAGATCTACTTTTTCTCAAAGAAGGTGGACTCTGTGCCGCACTAAAAGAAGAGTGTTGTTTTTATGTAGACCATTCTGGTCTTATCAGGGACTCCATGGCTAAGCTCAGAGAAAGGTTAGAAAAACGAAGCAAAGAAAGAGAAGCATATTAAGGATGGTATGAAAATTGGTTTAACAGGTTTCCCTGTTTTACGACACTGATTCCACCCTGGCAGGCCCTCTGATTATTTTTTTTCCTCCTGCTTTCTTTTGGGCCATGTATTTTAAATAAGCTGGTTGCTTTTGTTAAAGATAAAATAAACACCATACAAGTCATGGTCCTCAGACAGCAATATCAACAAGAAGAAAGGTCGTTCTAAGATTAGAGCTATCCACTAAAAGAAGTGGGTAATGAACAGCAAAAACTTATAATTTTGGGTCTTTTTTTTTTTTTTTTCCATTTTTTATTAGGTATTTAACTCATTTACATTTCCAATGCTATACCAAAAGTCCCCCATATCCACCCACCCCCACTCCCCTGCCCACCCACTCCCCCTTTTTGGCCCTGGTATTCCCCTGTACTGGGGCATATAAAGTTTGCAAGTCCAATGGGCCTCTCTTTCCAGTGATGGCCGACTAGGCCATCTTTTGATATATATGCAGCTAGAGTCAAGAGCTCCGGGGTACTGGTTAGCTCATAATGTTGTTCCACCTATAGGGTTGCAGATCCCTTTAGCTCCTTGGCTACTTTTTCTAGCTCCTCCATTGGGAGCCCTATGATCCATCCATTAGCTGACTGTGAGCATCCACTTCTGTGTTTGCTGGGCCCTGGCATAGTCTCACAAGAGACAGCTACATCTGCGTCCTTTCAATAAAATCTTGCTAGTGTATGCAATGGTGTCAGCGTTTGGATGCTGATTATGGGGTGGATCCCTGGATATGGCAGTCTCTACATGGTCCATCCTTTCATCTCAGCTCCAAACTCCGTCTCTGTAACTCCTTCCATGGGTGTTTTGTTCCCAAATTTAAGGAGGGGCATAGTGTCCACACTTCAGTCTTCATTCTCCTTGAGTTTCATGTGTTTAGCAAATTATATCTTATATCTTGGGTATCCTAGGTTTGGGGCTAATATCCACTTATCAGTGAATACATATTGTGTGAGTTTCTTTGTGAATGTGTTACCTCACTCAGGATGATGCCCTCCAGGTCCATCCATTTGGCTAGGAATTTCATAAATTCATTCTTTTTAATAGCTGAGTAGTACTCCATTGTGTAGATGTACCACATTTTCTGTATCCATTCCTCTGTTGAGGGGCATCTAGGTTCTTTCCAGCTTCTGGCTATTATAAATAAGGCTGCTATGAACATAGTGGAGCATGTGTCCTTCTTACCTGTTGGGGCATCTTCTGGATATATGCCCAGGAGAGGTATTGCTGGATCCTCCGGTAGTACTATGTCCAGTTTTCTGAGGAACCGCCAGACTGATTTCCAGAGTGGTTGTACAAGCCTGCACTCCCACCAACAATGGAGGAGTGTTCCTCTTTCTCCACATCCTCGCCAGCATCTGCTGTCACCTGAATTTTTGATCTTAGCCATTCTGACTGGTGTGAGGTGGAATCTCAGGGTTGTTTTGATTTGCATTTCCCTGATGATTAAGGATGTTGAACATTTTTTCAAGTGCTTCTCTGCCATTCGGTATTCCTCAGGTGAGAATTCTTTGTTCAGTTCTGAGCCCCATTTTTTAATGGGGTTATTTGATTTTCTGAAGTCCACCTTCTTGAGTTCTTTATATATGTTGGATATTAGTCCCCTATCTGATTTAGGATAGGTAAAGATCCTTTCCCAATCTGTTGGTGGTCTTTTTGTCTTATTGACGGTGTCTTTTGCCTTGCAGAAACTTTGGAGTTTCATTAGGTCGATTCTCGATCTTACAGCACAAGCCATTGCTGTTCTGTTCAGGAATTTTTCCCCTGTGCCCATATCTTCAAGGCTTTTCCCCACTTTCTCCTCTATAAGTTTCAGTGTCTCTGGTTTTATGTGAAGTTCCTTGATCCACTTAGATTTGACCTTAGTACAAGGAGATAAGTATGGATCGATTCGCATTCTTCTACACGATAACAACCAGTTGTGCCAGCACCAATTGTTGAAAATGCTGTCTTTCTTCCACTGGATGGTTTTAGCTCCCTTGTCGAAGATCAAGTGACCATAGGTGTGTGGGTTCATTTCTGGATCTTCAATTCTATTCCATTGGTCTACTTGTCTGTCTCTATACCAGTACCATGCAGTTTTTATCACAATTGCTCTGTAGTAAAGCTTTAGGTCTGGCATGGTGATTCCGCCAGAAGTTCTTTTATCCTTGAGAAGACTTTTTGCTATCCTAGGTTTTTTGTTATTCCAGACAAATTTGCAAATTGCTCCTTCCAATTCGTTGAAGAATTGAGTTGGAATTTTGATGGGGATTGCATTGAATCTGTAGATTGCTTTTGGCAAGATAGCCATTTTTACAATGTTGATCCTGCCAATCCATGAGCATGGGAGATCCTTCCATCTTCTGAGATCTTCTTTTATTTCTTTCTTTAGAGACTTGAAGTTCATATCATACAGATCTTTCATTTCCTTAGTTAGAGTCACGCCGAGATATTTTATAATATTTGTGACTATTGAGAAGGGTGTTGTTTCCCTAATTTCTTTCTCAGCCTGTTTATTCTTTGTATAGAGAAAGGCCATTGACTTGTTTAAGTTTATTTTATATCCAGCTACTTCACTGAAGCTGTTTATCAGGTTTAGGAGTTCTCTGGTGGAATTTTTGGGGTCACTTATATATACTATCATATCATCTGCAAAAAGTGATATTTTGACTTCCTCTTTTCCAATTTGTATCCCCTTGATCTCCTTTTGTTGTCGAATTGCTCTGAAGAAATTCAGGGCTGAAGAATAGACCCAGGCAGGTCCAGGCACAGCCAAACTCACCCTGTAGCTAAGAATTTCCGGCCATAAAAGATTAAAAAGAGAATGCAGGAATTATCCACTGCTATCAGGATGGACCAAATGGCAATCTGGCAGGATGGCACCTCCCTATAGACCCCATAAATCATACATTGACCAGGTGTCCTGCTGACCTCGAGAAGTCCCAAGCCCTTGTGTCTTTCTACATTTTAGCAGGTACATATTACCCTGTTAATTTGTAATCATCCTGCCACCATTTAAATAAGCCAATTATGTGTAATGGCGCAAATTCTTTTGGCTCTCCTGTTTTTGGTTGGTGATTTTGGCCTTTATAAGCCTGTAAAAAGTTTGGGCTGGGGTTGAACTCCCCTGCCTCCTGCGCGGTGCATGAGTTTCGTCCCCAGCATGCTGGCTTGAGCGAACCTTTGTTGTTTGTGTGTTTGTATGCCATTAAAGCCTTGTATAATTACAGTGAGTTCGGTCTCAGTGTCCTACGGGGTGCGCGCTTGCCCGAGAAGCGACTCCCCACGGGGGTCTTTCAGTAGGTTTTCTGAATAAGTTTGTATTATATGGCAAAAAAAAAAAGATTTATTATATTCATTTCCTTCCTTCTCATGGTGTTTAAGACATATATAATGCAATTGAATACTGCACATTCGGATTATTAACAGTTTCATACCAAGTTCCAAATTTAACATACCACGAAATGAGAAAGCTTACAATATATATTCCAATCATGAATAAGCAAATGAATGTAGGGAAATAGTTTTCAGGTACTAAGATACATAGCTATTAAGACATGATCAGAACCATTTAGATCAGAGGATATTAGCCTAACCCCTATGACTTAAATTTCCCCTTGGCTGTATACTCAGAGCTCTGTGTCCTGTCTGTTGCTGATTGGAACAATGCTTTGTTTTTCAGTAGCTTCCTGCATGAATTTAACATGGTCATACACTATAGACCGTCTTAGCAGGAATCAACTTAATGTGGATCTAGGAATCTGTTACCTGTAGAGAAGTGCCTCTCTGTTAAGAATGATCAGTGACCATTGTACCTCATTGTTTCTACAGAGGATCCTAAAGGGTGCATAACCTGCTGTGAAAAAGATCTAGGCCCTCTAATCCATGACACCAGCCTAGTTTCAATTTGTTCAGTTATGTCAGATTTTGTACTAATATATTCAGGCAAAGTAATTACTGTTATATATCTGTTCTATCCAAGATTTTAATACTATTGGTTGCTATTTTGCATTGAATCCTAGAGCTGATGAACCAAGTAAAGAACACTGGGAAATCACCTAGATAAAAGAGATAAAGTGTGTGATGGTTTCACCTTGTAATGGCAATGACTCTTTGAATTAAGAGGCCTTAAAAAGAAATGAAATAGAAACTTGAGTTTCTCAGTAACATGAGTCACTCTGGTATCAGGTCTCTTTAGCCTGAGGATACAAGAGAAGACTCTAACCAACATCATTGACAGTCTTGGTCTTAGGTCATCATGATATCCCTTTCTATGATCCCAAGTGTATTACAATATAATAAGTAGACCCACCAAAGGCAATAAAGTAAAGACAACACTAATTACTGAGTCCTAGGCATCCTAAATGCTAGGCAGTCACTCTGTCAACTGAGCTATGTACAGACTCTGTTCCCAATATTCACAGATTTAAGTTTTTTCCAATGAAGCCTAGAAGCTGCTTTCGAAGGAAGATGTGTTCTATGACTATGTCCTAGCACAGTCTGCTGGAAATGGCACCTCAGTTTCTGGTCAGTACTAGGAGAGCAACAGCAGGGAGGTAAAAGCTATTCACTATTGTGTCCCGCTCGACCGGCAAGAAAGATACAACAAACTAGAATCTTCCACAGCAAGAGCTTCATTGCTTGCTTATCAGGAAGATCCCGAACCAGGAAAATGTCGCTGCTTTTATAACCTGCAGCGTGACATTTCAGCACCTGATATGGCATGACAGCTCCTGATTCATTGCTTGCCCATCACCTGACTATTTCACCCCGAGAATGGGAGTGACTAGGAGCGAATTCACTCTCGCACCTTCGTACAAGGCTTCTTTACTAGTTAGCCACAGCGGAGGCCCGCGCCATCTTATAATGGCGATTGCTCGCGGCACACACGGCTCTCCTCAGAGATTACTGGTGGCATGCACGCGATTGCTCGCATTACGTACCTGCTCTCCACATCTTCCCCTTTTTATTTTATTAAAACTTGAGGCTGGTCTAGGCCTGTGTAACTTTGCCCATCCACTGTGGTTCCTGTCTTAGGTCATTCCTCCAATGTCACAGCCTTTCCTGTCATAGGGTAACCCTATCGCCACCGGCCCCGTGTCTTAGGTTGATCTGTGCATGAGGAAAGTTGCCCGTCCCTGGATACCACAGTGCTATGTGACATTAACTAGTAAATAAACTAGGGCGAACTCTATAAAAGAGGACAGCCACCAATGCCAATTAATTTTTGAGCATAGATAGCCAGATTTCAGGGAAGGCCCCTTGCTCGATGGCAGCAAGTGCTTGAGTTATCAAAACCTTGTCACGTGTTTGTTGGGTTCTGAGCTTGCAAACATACCAGAGCATGACCACAAGTCCACAGCAGGTGGCAACGCCAAATAAACCTACCCCCACCGATTCCTTAAAATAAGAAAAGGCAGATGAAATCCAGGAGGAGAGGACCTCTGTCAATGACAGGTCCACTCGTGTTGAGTTGATCTTTAGAATGGACGCTCTAAGTACCTCAAGAGTCTCATCAAATCTTTCAGACCAGTCTCCTGCAAGATATAAAGAAAGCTGTCTAGACAAATTAGCTGCATAAGTAAAATTTCATATTGGACACTGGTAATGCACAGAGCTTCCAGTTTTCTTTCACAACCCAACTGGGGCATCTGGTATAGAACACCTATCTGTTCTTCTGCCAGGTCAAGGCACTGATTCAAAGTCATCAGCCCTCCCTTTAACTTGGTACTAGCAGAAGTTTGGACAGTGATGGCATCAGCCAGGTCTGCTGAAAGCTGATTTAATTTTGTGCCTGATGAACCACACTAACCATAGCATACCCTGTAGCTGTAGCAGCAGCTTCACTGGCTGAAATTGCTATGATCACGGCAGCAGTAATGCCAAAAATCTCTCTTTTTTCAAAACATAGATAAGATGGAGGGTGTATCCACCAGAACAGGGATCCAACGTGGGATCCGTGCCACCATGGCACGGGTGTTCTTTGTTACATCCCGACATTGAGAAATCCAACAAGAATCATTGGAACAGATTTCAAATGAATCATTTGAAAGAATAAACAAGAAAGCGGGGTAAACACAGACTGCGGTAGATGGATAATTAATCTGGTTTACAAAAGTTTTATTAAACCCAGTGATCTCTGCACTGGTATTACTATATCCATAAGAGTCCTGGGAGGCATCATGTATTCCCCAATAATGAGCAAATCTTGAGATGCCAGTAAAAGAAGCCTTTCCAACTGCTCCTCCCTGGATAAAGATCAAAGGATTGAGTTCTGTACAACTGCCATTGACTCCACAAAGCACCTACTTGTGAAAGGGATGCATTCTAATGTCCTGTATGAAAAGTCCCTTTTTCATAACAAATTCCTTCTCTGGGTTATCTATCATGTTGGGAGAAAAGGAAAAGGTTTTACTCTGATCTGCCCAATGAGTGATGGAGGATTGACAATCAGACCAAGGCAGGATCAGCCCTTCATCTTCCAAACTACAATGAGGGGCTATTTTTGGTTGGTGTGGACGTTTTTTGTCTGAAAAGTTAGGTGGTAGAAATGTACCATTAACCCAATTTACCTCGTGCCAAAAGGTCCGATTTGTAAAGGTTATCTCTACATTGGAAGTATCTTGGGTTGTGCTCACGCAACATCCTCTATGCTCATTAAACTTCCCTAAAGCTAGGGCTGTGAGGTTGATACAATTTCCTCGTCCATTAATTCGAAAACATAAAGAACCCTGTTCTAGTAAAGTGCAATTTTCTCCTAATGGTGCTGGGGTTGGGATCATAGGGTAAATATGGCAAATCCACTGTAGTAAAGAATTTTGGAAAAACTATAGCATCATAGCGAACTGGCATTGGTTTAGGGAAAGTCGAGAGAATAGCCCATTTCTGCTGGCCCATTATACTAGGAACCTGAGACAAGTTCAGCATTGTCAGGATCAGGAACAGTCCTCGGGAGGTCAGCATCTTCTGCACCATCCTTGATGAATATCCTGGGGGTGAGTCATTCCGGCAGCCAAAATGGGTTGTCTTCACTCTGTAAAAAAACACAAACAGCTCCCCAGGATCTGATTAAGATATGATCCGGGCCTTTCCACTGACCAGTTAAAACATCCTTCCCTTTGACCATTTCTTTTGATCTATCAGGGTCTGAGCTATGTCGCTCAGCTGCAGAGTGTCCCTGCTCGTCGAGATTCAAAAAATTAAGTGTAAAGAGTGCCATAGATACTGCTACTCTTGGCACTGAGGGCAGAGTCTCATCAACTACTCCTTTCTGTTTTATAAGATTTGAGTTTGTGGTGGGTACGTTCCACAATGCCTTGTCCTTGAGTATTATAAGGAAGGCCAGTCAAATGAGTGACATCCATTTGATGACAAAATTGTTGAAATTAAGTAGAATTATATGCTGGCCCATTATCCGTTTTTAGAATTGTGGGCTTGCCCCACACACTCCAAGCGTCTAGGCAGTGCTGTATAACATGAGAGGCTTTTTCACCTGTTAAAGGTGTGGCAAACATTACACCAGAGCAGGTGTCAATAGAAACATGTAAATATTGATTTCTCCCAAAGGAGGAAATATGACTGACATCCATTTACCAGACCTGTAATGTCCTGACGCCACGAGGGTTTACACCTACATGAGGAGTAGGTAAAAATTGACAACAGTTTTGACATTGGGTGACAATGTCACGAGCTTCTTTCCTGGTTAAAGTGAAACGGTGGTGTAATGTCTCAGCTGTCACATGAAAGCATTCATGAAATTCTCTTGCAGCCTCTGCCTGTGAGGACAAAGCAACAGCCACGATTCTAGTGGCTTTGTCTGCTAAGTCATTTCCATGAGACATGAGGCCAGGAAGGCCAGAATGAGCTCAAACATGAGTAATATAGACAAGATGTCTTCTGTATAACAAGGCTGACTGAATCTTTTGAAAAATGTGAGCAAGCTTACTAGTTGGTTTAATTAAGCCTGCAACTTCAAGCATATTAACTGCATTGAACACATATAAGGAATCAGATACAATATTGAGCGGTCCCAGGAAAGTTTCAAGGACTTCTAGAACTACCAAACACTCTACAACATGGGGTGATGAATCATTATATTGTTTAGATGTTACTTGGCCATTTACTACATATGCACCTATACCAGATTTGGATCCCTCTGTATACACTACTACCCCATCCGGAAGTTGGTGTTTGACTGTTATTATTGGAAACACTATAGCTTGGCTTAAGGCAAATTGTAAAATTGTATGTTTTGGATAATGGTTATCAATTTGTCCTGAATAGGAGGCAACCAAGACTGCCCAATCATTGGTTGTTGCTGCCAGGGTTTGAACTTGAGCAGAAGTATAAGGTACACTTACTATATAAGGTTCTTACCCGAAATAAGTAATGGCTGCTTTTATCCCCCTAAGTGCAAGTTGAGCAACTGCATTAGGATACCACTCAATGATTTTTGCAGGGGAAACATTAGGATGGACCCACAACAAGGGCCCATTTTGCCATAAGACTACTGTTGGTAACTGTGCAGTTTTTAATATGCACAATTCAAATGACTTTGACTCGTCAATGCGTTGTAATTGAGCATCTTGTAGGGCCTTTTCTACAATTTGTAAAGCTTGACATGCAGCTGGGGTAAGTGCTCTGTGGGAGGAGATATGGGTATCTCCCTCTAATATGTCAAATAAGGGCTTTAATTCTGCTGATGGAATTTTCAAAAAGGGTCTCAGCCAATTAATATCTCCTAACAATTTTTGAAAATAATTCAAGGTATGTAGTTGATCTTTGCGAATCTCTAATTTTTGAGGAACAATTTTGTCAGGATAAACGAGTGACCCTAGGAAGGCTCCCATTCGAGCAACTTGCACCTTTTCGGTGGCCACCTGCAATCCCCATTGCCCTAACGTTTTTATTAATATAAGGTATGCATCTTGCAATAACTGTGAATTTTTATGGCAAATCAAATTGTCATCCATATAAATTATCACCTGTAATGATGGAAAATGTTCTCTAACTGACTTAAGTGCCAATTGTACATACAGTTGACACATGGTGGGGCTATTTGCCATCCCCTGAGGTAAGACCTTCCATTGGTATCTTTGATCTGGCTCTAAGTAATTAATGGCTGGGATCGTAAATGCAAATCTTTGCCTATCTTGAGGGCATAAAGGTATAGAGAAAAAGCAATTTTTAATGTCTAGGATTATAATTTCCCAATTTTTGGGTAAGGCAGAAAGTAATGGTAGCCCTCGCTGAACTGGTCCAAACAGATGCATTTGTGCATTAATTGTTCTAAGATCATATAATAAGCGCCATTTGCCAGATGTTTTCTTAATTACAAAAATAGGTGTATTCCAGGGTGAGGTAGAAGGCTCTAAATGACCCAAGTGTAGCTGTTCAGAAATTAGTTTTGTGGCTGCTTCTAATTTTTCAGAGGAGAGAGGCCATTGAGGAACCCATACAACTTTCTCTGTAAGCCATGGTATGGGCATGGAACCCTCAACAGCTGTCTCTAGAAAAAATCTAAACCTTGTCTCCCATTATTACCTTTTTGAGGGATAGGTTCAAGTTTACCCTGCTCTCCTTTTCCTAATCCCCTTCCTTCTTTATAGCATATTTTCTTAATCATTCAAACAGCTTGTGGCGAGCATGCATTAGTTAAGGTCAGTCCTAGTGCCTGTAAGATGTCTCTCCCCCAGAGATTTACTGGGAGTGGTAAGACATAAGGAGTGAAACGTCCCATTTGACCTTCAGGCGCTGTCCAGCTCAAAGAACAGGAACTAATAGTGGGAGAGGACTGATAACCAAAACCTTGCAAAGAATGTGATGACTGAATAACTGGCCAAGTTTTCGGCCACCAGTGAGAAGATATAATACTTTTGTCTGCTGCTGTGTCTAAAATCCCATTAAATTGTTTCCCTTCTATAACTAACTCTAAAGAAGGCCTGGAATCTAAAGGCATTATTAAATAAGCCGAATCATTTCCAGTAGAACCAATCCCTCTGGTAGCTTGAGGGACACCAGAAGAGGGAAAACAGCCATGTAGGCTTGGCTGAATTACTAACTGAGCTATTCTATCTCCTTGTGAAATAGAAACGACACCCTGAGGACAGGAACAGAGAACTTGAAGTCCCCCTTCATAATCTTGATCTACATCTCCAGGGTGAACAATAAGACCTTGTAGTGTAAGGGAAGCCCTGCCCAATATTAGGCCGACACTCCCAGATGGCAGCGGTCCTTTATAGTCAGTAGGAATAGGCAGCTCTCCCATTTGAGGGATCAGCATGAATTGGGTGGTGGTACGGAGGTCCAATCCAACTGAGCCTTCTGTTGCCCTGCGGACTGTGGGGTCCACCTTTCGCCTGTCGAGGTCCCGTATGTTTTGGGCCCTGAGACCTGAGGGCCCTGTACTGGTTTTTGAAATGGTGTCATTATCTACTGCTTGAGGGAATCCTGGCTGCAGGAGCCTGCCTCGAATGTCCCTGATTGAACGACAAGCGCTAGTCCAATGATATCCTTTTCCACACTTAGTGCACAATCCTGGTGCTCTCCTTTTAACAAGGGCTCTATAGTCCTTTTTTAAGTGTCCCGGTTTGCCACGATTATAGCAGAGTTTGAGCTCAGCCATGTCAGGGCATTTTTGCACTTGTAGAATGGCAGCTGCTAAACCTGCATTAGTGAGTGGCCCACCAAGTTCACGGCAAACCTTCGACCAGTCCTGCAGTCCCTTGCTTTTTCCAGGTGTAATAGCCGCCCTGCATTCCTGGGTAGCCTGTTCATATATCAACTGTTCAATTAAAGGCATAGCTGCTTTTGTATCTCAAAATATTCTCCCTGCTGCCTCTGTCATTCTAGCCACAAAATCTGAGTACGACTCCTGGGATCCCTGAGTGGTCTTGGTCAAATGCCCACTTGCCTCTCCCTTCTTAGAGAGTGCCTTCCATGCCTTAACAGCAGCAGCTGAGATCTGGGCGTATGCTCCCCAATGATAATCTCTTTGGTCAGCAGCATGCTGTCCCTGACCTGTAAGCAATTCAAATGTCCATGTCCTTTGGTTTCCTTCCATGGTGGCATTGGCCTTTGCCTGTGTCTGACAGGAGTCCTGCCACAAAGCTTTTCATTCAAGATACATCCCCATACTGGGGGCTGCAGCTTTTACTACAGTCTGGTAATCACCAGGAGTCATAGTGTGAGTTGCAAGCCTTTCAACTTGTGCTACAGTGAAATTAGCTCTGACTCCATAACACTGACTGTTTCTGCAAGCTCCTTAATCTGTATATATTCTACTGGAGCGTGAACACGCCCTCCCTCAGCTCTTTCAAAAACTGGAAATGCCTGTTGTATCTTCCTCTGTTCCTCTTTTGGTATAAATGAGTCTGAATGATAACCTATGCACATAAGGCTCAGAATGGTGCCTCTGCACATAAGGCGGAGGTGCACTAGAACCCTGAAGTTGCATATCCGAAGACCGTGCAATGATTTGACATTTGTCTCTAGCTGCTTTCATGTTATTCTGTAACTGATTAACTCGTCTTTCATCTGACTGGTATCTTTCTCCCTCACAACCTGTCGCTTTCTTCTCTAAGTCTGTTTCCTCATAGGAGCTAAGTTCCTTATCTGATTCTGAGCTACTGACAGCTAGCTGCTTAAACTCATCTAGTGGTGGGTAGAGGCTTTTTTCCTTATGTGCCTCTCCAGCTCGATCTCCCTTCTTCTCTCCCTTTCCATCCCTTTTTCTAATCTCTCCCCAGGTATTATCCCTGACATTCTCTTTTCCTCGGTCTCAAGGCTCATGGAAAGGCCTAAATTCTTCAGTGCACTTTGTTTCCTCTCTATTTTTAGTCTCTCTCCCCGCTCTACCTCTGATAGACTTTCTTGAATTTCGTCCAGAACTTTCTGCCCCACTTCTACCATTTGCTGACAATCCTCATCTGTTAAACATGATTTCACCAATTTCATAGCGGCATAATCCCTGCTTTAAGTTTGCCTTTCTGCTGTTCCCTAACTAGATCTCCTTTCAGTTTGTCCCAAGAGGCGACAGTTAATGACAATGAGCAAGCATACCATGGTGCGACAGGGTCTATCTCTCTGACAAATCCCTCTTAGGTCTTAGTGGCGATTTTTAGGCCACACTGCTTCAGGACTGAGCGTAAGCCCACTACTATAGAATGGGAGATTCCCATACTGCCGCTGTCCAGGCCTGACCGGGCCTGAAATTGGTTGCTGTCCAGGCGCTGTCCAGGCCTGACCGCGACTAAGAACCAGTCAACAGTTCCAGTGGTGGAAACAAAACGAAACCAAAAGGAAAAGTGTAATCGCCATGCAAACAATCAAAAGGGCTTCTAACTCTGGAGAAAGTTCAAGATTGTACGTACCTTGTAGAGCCTTTTGTCCCACAGTTCTGATTCTGCCCCGTGAATGGGGGATCTTCCTTGCGCCAGTGTGATGACAGTTCCCGGGTTTTGGCACCACTTATTGCGTCCAGCTCAACCAGCAAGAAAGATGCAACAAACCAGAATCTTCCTCAGCAAGAGCTTTATTGCTTGCTTCTCAGGAAGATCCCGATCCCGGAAAATGGCACTGCTTTTATAACCAGCAGCGTGACGTTTCAGCACCTGATATGGCATGACAGCTCCTGATTCATTGCTTGCCCATCACCCCACTATTACACCCCGAGAATGGGAGTGACTAGGAGTGAATTCACTCTCGCACCTGCGTACAAGGCTTGTTTACTAGTTAGGCACAGTGGAGGCCCGCACCATCTTATAATGGTGATTGCTCACGGCACACATGGCTCTTCTCAGAGATTACTGACGGCACGCACGTAATTGCTCGCAGCACATACCGGCTCTCCACAATTCACCACGATATCTGCATTCCCTTTTATGAATAGTCTGTTGTAACCTGGAGAGTTCTGGTCATCCACTCTGATACCACTACTCTTGTAGCAACTTGAACTTCTCTTAAACCAGTCAGTCCCTTTCTATAGAGATGATTCATCCTTGAAGCATCTACATGGGAGAGAGAATGGGGAGCATAGAAATCAGAGAGAGGCAGAAGTAATCTAGATTTCAAGCTGAGAAAAGAAAAAGTGGTCCTGGGGAAAATACAGTGATTTCTGGGTAGAGAATATGGAGCATCCCAGTAAAGGTAGTTCTGAACTGGCTTGTTTATCTTGAAGGCAGACTTGGGCATTGTATAAAGCTCTCTTGTAAGATTTCATACACAAAATTTTGCTCAATGTCTGACTCAGAAGTAATATTTCAGCAATATCTAGGATTCATGCTGGAAAAAACTGGAGAAAAGAAATGAGGATTTTTGTGGGCCAAGGTCCATGACATAAGGCTTCAGATATCTAAATTGGCAAAGCTCATGCAGCCAAGAGAAACCTTTACACAGACACCTAGAGTCTTGTGGCAATGAGCCAGGATCAAATTCACCATAACTATCCATATTTTAGCATTCCTTGTGCTATGATAATAAAGGACACAGCCTGAGTTCATATAAATCATTAGGTCTGCTTTTATTGGGTTCTAAATTCCTGGGGCCGGGCTCTAAAGCAGGACAAATCTTTCCTCTGATCAGCAGAAGACATAACATGACCTAGTCATGTCGGGCATGCATGCAGAGCTTAGAGAATGAGAACCCTGAAGGGGCATAGAACCTCAAGAGATCAAGAAAGAAATTGACTTCTGTTTGGTATTTGCCTGTCAGAGAGAGAAGCACTTAAGGCAGGGTCATCTCTGCCTTTCATTGTTTCAGGACTCAACACTCTGCAACTTTGTTTCAATACCTTCTTTCTGTTAGCCATTAGCTTGCCTTTAGCCTCCTAGACTCAGTGTTGCTGAGTGTGAAACAGAGTATACTCCTGACAGCCTCAGGAGCATGTAGATGTGTAATTCACACACAAGTACCAATTCAAATGTGTTGTGTCTGGCCAGCAGCTCACATGTCTGGGTTCTAATCTGGAAAGGAATCTTGGAAACCTGGAAGAGAACAGGGAGCTAGGCAGAGAAGAGAAAGATGTAGCTAAGGCAAAATTCTGAACAAAGCTCAATTTTACTATTTCTGAAACTCATTTATGAAGCAGGGGTAGGGACCTGATTCCCGCCAAATCATCTTGGAGTAAAGTTGCAGGTGAACACGTGATGGGTCCAGAAATGCTAGTTGGAAAGCAGCAGCAGTGGGAGTGGCAGGGTTATAGAGCTGCAAGCTCTGCTGAGATGCTCTCTAATACTGAAACCTGAGCAGATCTGCTGAAAATGAAAGGAAGCTTGTTCAGGTATAAGACTAAAAATAACGGTTCTGGGCATGGAGGAACAACACTTGGGAAATATCAATCTGATAAATAAAGACAAACAGAAATAGACTAGCAACAACCAGTCCCAGAGAATAGAGGGAGATAGCTTACGAGGTTAGTCAAGCACAATTTGCTCTTTGGAATGCCTAACTGCTCATCCATCCAATTTTGCTTGTAACCATCTCCTTTCTAATCTACCAGCCAGGTAATATGCAAAGCCTGAGGGACCTTCTAACATTCAGTCCTACAAGGGATGTCACCATCAAATATCCACCTCAGTGTTCAGGAAACACTGTAATAAAAGACAGAAACAGTGTAGGATCATAAAAACTATCTTGATTGTAACTACTAGAATTTAGTCCTAGCTACACACTTTTATTAAAAAACTGACATCAATGAAATTTATATTTTAGAGTTGTTTCTACAACAGAACAAACGATCTACATTTGGGGTTGGTCTTCCTATTTCACATAATCAAATCAGGAAAAAAAATTCCTCACAGGTGCCCCAAATTCCCAGAGTTTTAGTGAATTCCTAATATTATCAGGGTTACAACCAAGACTAGCCATCATAAGTATACCTCTTGTCAATAAGACATACAATCATATCTCCTTTTTTATACTAATTTCCAAAGGAAAGCAATAGTTATGCCTAGCATAGTATCCTATATCCAATATACAACTGCAAATAAAGTATATGAATTTCCAGGGCAGAATCATGCTTAACATGAGATAAAATTCCATATACACCTACAATCATATTTTATCTTTTAGAATAGATTACAATTTCTTAATTGTAACACCATATATAATCAAATTCAAAGCATTGTTTACTTTCAAAGTACACTGACATGATTATACATTCTCATTCAAAATAAGAGGAAAAGAAACATAAACTGGAAATATTGGGAAAATCAAGATCAAATCTAGCTAGACAAACCACAAATCCTAAATTTATGTACATTGTGGCTTAAAAAGCTCTTCCTATCTAGTTTCATGACTACAATATATTTCTCTGTCTTGGGCTGGTTCCATTCTTTGTGTGTAGCTTTCTTTCAGAGATATCGCTCAGCTGTGGACCTTCTTATATCCTGATTGCTATATCACAATATAGGCTTCCCTTTCATACCTTCACAAAAAGCCTCTCTAGGCATCTATTCAGGGACTTCGCTGCAACCTGGATGCCCTCAGTGGCTTTCCATAACCACGTAGGAAGACTCCATGGCTCTTTTACTTCTGTATCCTTCATTAATCTGATGAAAGAACTACATGGTGGATGTTGCCAAGTCCTTTTGCCTGCTTTAGATAGAACCTGCCTGCTTCCTTGAATATTTTTTCATAAATTTGATATGTTGTTTTTCTGCTATAAACTGATCAATCCTTGGGACATTTCTTTGCACAAGTTGCAGGATTAGCTTGGTGGATACTCACCTCGAGGAAACAATTCCCTTTATTACATTACTCCTTATATATTTCAACACTAGCTATGGCTCCCACAAAAAAATTTTCTGGTGCTCTTTTTTTCTCCAAACTTAAATTCTAGCTCATCCCTTAAAGAATGAATACAATCAGGAAAACAAAAGTCAAGAAGCATTAGCGATGTGGGAATAAAGTACAGCTGTTCTGCTGGTGGGTGCTTAAGTTGGTACATCCAGGATAAAATCAGTGTGGAATTTGCTAAAAATATCTAAAAATAGAACTAACTGGTGACTCACCTATATCACACTTGAGTGTAGAAAAGATAGCATGGTTATCTATTGATACTTGCTCAGTCACTTTTGTTGATTTTGTTTTCAAAAAAGGAGATGCAATCAGCTGTAACTAAATTTGCTAGAGAGTATATGGAATTTGAAAATACTATATAGTAAATGTGTTAAGTCAGGCCTATAAAGAGAAATGCTATGTGTCTGTAATCACATTTGGTCTAGCTTCAACTATTAGATTTTATGTTTAACTTGGAGTATCTGTGGAGATAAGGAACCCCAAAGTGGCACATGGCATGGAAGAAAGGATGAAGCATTTAGGGAAGGAGGGAATGACAGAACACATGCAACATAGTAGGAGGAGGAAACATTAGAGATTACAAGTTTAGGTAAGCATGAGTATAGGATTATGTCTGTTATTCCATATGGAATGCCACATTTTAGGAAGTTTATTTAAAATATTACATTTAAGTGGCATTACTCTTGGTGACACTCCAAAACTTGATACTACAACACTTTCTGAAGAAACCACATACTCGAGTAATAGAACATGAATAAATAAAGTTATAAACAATCTTGAAATTTAATTCTTAGGGCTTGCTGTTATATAGTGGCAGAATGTTCTGTTTATGCTACTAGCAGAGAAAGTAATCAAGCATATTACACATCTGTGATCCCTGACAACAAGATTAGTGACTCATTTGAAATATACTGTGTACATATATATCATCTAGGTTTAAAGTAATATATTCCTGTTGTCTATTTTTTCTGTGTTTACTTCTAGATCATAGGAACTATTTTACTGTTACCTAGAACTGATTTTAGAACGAGGACAGAATACTTTGTCTTAATAATTTCATGCCTACCTAAACATAAATACACAATATTGTTTAAAAAATAATAATTATGAATATTTTCTACCTGCATTGGGTAGTGCCACAATAAGTTCGTATTTCAAACTACTGATTAATAATATGAAACAAAAAAATGTTAAATTTTAGGATAGATAGTTATAATACTTCAGAAAGTTGTCAACAAATTACACAGGGAAGGAGAAA
This sequence comes from Mus musculus, assembly GCF_000001635.26. Taxonomy (NCBI): domain Eukaryota; kingdom Metazoa; phylum Chordata; class Mammalia; order Rodentia; family Muridae; genus Mus; species Mus musculus. The sequence goes on along the minus strand of NC_000087.7, from coordinate 8,686,744 downwards.
TATAATACATCGTTTTCTCCACGTATGGTTATTGAGATTTTGGCCAGGTATAGTAGCCTGGGTTGGCATTTGAGTTCTCTTAGTGTCTGTATAACATCTGTTCAGGCTCTTCTGGCTTTCCTAGTCTCTGGTGAAAAGTCTGGTGTAATTCTGATAGGCCTGCCTTTATATGTTACTTGACCATTCTCCCTTACTGCTTATAATGCTCTATCTTTTTTTAGTGAATGTGTTTTTCTGATTATTATGTGTTGGGAGGAATTTCTTTTCTGGTCAAGTCTATTTGGAGTTCTGTAGGCTTTTTTTATGTTCATGGGCATTTCTTTCTTTAGGTTTGAAAAGTTTTCTTCTATAATTATTTTGAAGATATTTGCTGCCCCTTTTAAGTTGAAAATCTTCATTCTCATCAACTCCTATTATCTGTAGGTTTGGTCTTCTCATTGTGTCCTGTATTTCCTGGATGTTTTGAGTTAGGATCCTTTTGCATTTTGCATTTTCTTTGATTGTTGTGCTGATGTTCTCTATGGAATCTTCTACACCTGACATTCTCTCATCCATCACTTGTATTCTGTTGCTGATGCTTGCTTCTATGGTTCCAGATATCTTTCCTAGGGTTTCTACCTCCAGCGTTGCCTCACTTTGGGTTTTCTTTATTGTGTCTACTTCCATTTTTAGGTCTAGTATGGTTTTGTTCATTTCCATCACCTGTTCGGATGTGTTTTCCTGTTTTTCTTTAAGGAATTCTACCTGTTTGGTTGTGTTTTCCTGTTTTTCTTTAAGGACTTGTAACACTTTAGCAGTGTTCTCCTGTATTTCTTTAAGTGAATTATTAAAGTCCTTCTTGATTTCTTCTACCATCTTCATGAGATATGCTTTTAAATCCGGGTATAGCTTTTCGGTTTTGTTGGGGTGCACATGACTAGGTGGAGTGGGAGTGCTGTGTTCTTGATTTCTGTTAGTACAATTCTTACATTTGCTTTGGCCATCTGGTAATCTCTGGAGCTAGTTGTTATAGTTGTCTCTGGTTAGAGCTTGTTCCTCAAGTGATTCTGTTAGCCTCTATCAGCAGACCTGGTAGACTACATCTCTCCTCTGAGTTTCAGTTGTCAGAGCTCTCTCTGCAGGCAAGCTCTCCTCTCACGGGAAAGGTGCACAGATATATGGCCTTAAGACCTCCCTCCTGGCCGAAAAAGAAGGCCCAAAACAGGACCTGTCCTGAAGCTGAGTTGCTTTGGCCTGTCCCAGAAGGTGTTAGCTTCTGTATTCTACACTCTCACACGTCCAAAATACACTCTGTGGAGTCCTGGAACCAAGATGTCTGCAGCTGATGCTCAGGCAAAGCACTCCTGCACTGGGCAGACCCCTTTCCTCTGGCTGGGAAAGTGGCCAGATGTCTGAAGCCTGTGCAGAATACTCTCGGCTGGGTCCCGGAACCAAGATATCGGCTGCCGATGCTCAGTCAAAGTGCTCCCGCACTGGTCAGACCCCTTTCCTCTGGCCTGGACATTTGCCAGTTGTCTGGGGCCCGAAAAGTGGGCTGCCTTAGAAGCTCTGTGGCTCCCACCTCTCCCAGAAGCTTTTGGCTTCTGTATTCCGTACTCTCACCTGTGCAGAATACACCCGGTGGGGTCCTAGAACCAAGATATCTGTTGCCGATGCTCAGGCAAAGCACTTCTGCACCAGGCGGACCCCCTTTACTCTGATTCGGAAAGTAGCCGGATGTCTGGGGCCTTTGCAGAATACACTTGGCAGGGACCTGGACCAGTCTTGTGCTTCTTCAGAAAATTGACATAGAACTACCAGAAGATCCAGCAACACTTCTCCTGGGCAAATACTCAGAAGATGTTCCGATGTGTAATAAGGATTCATTCTCTATGATGTTCATACCAGCCTTATTTATTTATTTTGTTAATATTTTTTATTATTACGTATTTTCCTCAATTACATTTAGAATGTACATTTATAAAGTACCCCAAACCATACCCCCCACTTCCCTAACCACGCATTTCCATTTTTTGTCTCTGGCATTCCCCTGTACTGTGGCATATAAAGTTTGCATGTCCAACGGGCCTCTCTTTCCAGTGATGGCCTACTAGGCCATCTTTTGATACATATGCAGTCAAGAGCTCCGGGGTACTGGTTAGTTCATAATGTTATTGGACCTACAGCGTTGCAGATCTCTTTAGCTCCTTGGATACTTTCTCTAGCTCTTCAATTGAGAATCCTGTGCTCCATCCAATAGCTGACTTTGAGCATCTACTTAAGTATTTGCTATGCCCCAGCCTTGTCTCACAAGAGACAGCTATATCCGGGTCTTTTCAGAAAAATCTTGCTAGTTTATGCAACGGTTTCATCGTTTGGAGGCTAATTATAGGATGGATCTCTGGACATGGCAGTCTCTAGATGGTCCATCCTTTTGTCTCAGATCCAAACTTTGTCTCTGTAACAGTCTGGCGGTTCCTCAGAAAATTGGACATGGTACTACTAGAGGATCCCACAATACCTCTCCTGGGCATATATCCAGAAGATGTCCCAACCAGCAAGAAGGAAACCTGCTCCACTATGTTCATAATAGCCTTATGTATAATAGCCAGAGGATGGAAAGAACTCAGATGCCCCTCAACATTGGAATGGATACAAAAAATGTGGTACATTTACACAGTGGAGTACTACTCAGCTATTAAAAAATGAATTTATGAAATTCCTAGGCAAATGGATGGATGTGGAGGGCATCATCCTGAGTGAGGTAACACAATCACAAAAGAACTCAAATGATATTTACACACTGATAAGTGGATATTAGCCCGGAAACTTAGCATACCTGAGATATAAGATAAAATTTGCAAAACACGTGAAACTGAAGAATGAAGACCAAATTGTGGACACTTTGCCCCTTCTTAGAATTGGAAGCAGTCACCAGCATTATTTATAATAGCCATTTGCTCGAAAGAACTCAGATGTTGCTCAACAGAAGAATATATGATACAGAATGGATACAGAAATTCTGGTACATTTAAACAATGGAGTACTATTCTGCAGTTAAAAACAATGAACTTATGAATTTCTTAGGCAAAAGCATGTATCTGGAGGATATCATCCTGAGTATGGTAATCCAATCACAAAAGAACAAATATGATATGTACTAACTTATAAGCCGATATTAGCCCCCAAACAGACTACTCAAGATACAATTTGCAAAACTCATGAAACTCGAGATGAAGGAAGACCAAAGTGTGGATACTTCATTGGTTCTTATAATGGGGAACAAAATACCCATGGAAGGAGTTACAGAGACATTTTGGAGGTGAGAAAAAAGAAAGGACCATCCAGAGACTGCTCCACCTGGTGATGCATCCCATAGACAACCACCAAACCCAGACAATATTGCATATGCCAGCAAAATTTTTTGACAGGACACTGGAATAGCTATCTCTTGTGAGGCTATGCCAGTTCCTGGCAAATACAGAATTGGATACTCACAGTCATCTATTGGATGGTACACAAGGCCCTTAATGTGGAATCTAGAGAAAGTACACAAGGAGCTAAAGGGTCTGCAACCTTAAAGGCGGATCAACAATATGAACTAACCAGTAACCCCCTGAACTATGTATCTAGTTGCATATGTGGCAGAGGATGGCCTAGTCAGCCATCAAAGAGAGGAGAGTCACTTGGTCTAGTGAAGATAATATACCCAAGTACAGGGGAATGCCAGGGCCAGGAAGCAGGAGTGGGTGAGTTGGCAAGCAGGGTAGGGGAAGGTATAGGAAACTTTCAGGATAGCATTTGAAATGTAAATGAAGAAAAATATCTAATAAAAATGAGTTAAAAAATATTAGCAAAACCTTATATTAGCACGTTAACAGCACATCCTAAAGATCTCAAACACAAAGAAGAAATGAAACCCAAAAGATGTGGTGGAAATAGTAAAACTCAGGGTGGAAAAAAAATAAAATAGAAAGAAAAATACAAATAAATTTTTGGAACAAATATTGGTTCTTTGACAAGATCACTAAGATCAACAAACTATTATTCAAGTTAACTAAAATAAAAAAGATAATATCCAAATTAGCAAAATCAGATATTAAATGGGGGGACATAACAACAGACACCTGATAGGTCAGAAAGTTTCGCAAAGTGCATCTTCCTCCTAGAAGCACACTTGCTCAACCATATTAATTGCTGCTGTATTCATAGTTATCTGCAACTGGAAACAACCTACATGTCCATAAACTGAAGAATGTATAACATATATGTTATATTTATACAATGGAACATTACTCAGCTGTTATGAAATGGATGGAAAAAGAAAAAAAAAACTAAAAACAAAAACATAACCTGAATAACGTATCCCAGTCCCAGGAAGATAAATATGCTATGTGTTGATTTATATGTTGATATTGACTGGGCTGGATAGTTTTTTGTCAACTTGTGACAAAGTAAAGTCCCCTGAGAGTAGGGAATCTCAATTGAGAAAATGTCTCCATAAGATTGGTCTGTGCAGGCAAGACTGCAGGGCAGTTTCTTAATTAATGATTGATGGGTAGGATTTCTGCCAATTGTTGATACTGCCATCCATGTGCTTGTGGTTCTGAGTTCTCTATGAGAAAGCATGAAACCATGGGGAACTAACCACTAAGCAGAATGCTGCAGACACTCTGGGCCCCTTTGTCTGCGTGGAACGGATCTCTAGTCACAGGTGGGCAAAGCTTTGGATGAAGTGATAGACAGATACACAGAGGAGAGGTTGTGTAGAATCTGAATGTAATGTGTCAAATTGAGCATCAAACTTTTTATACAGAAGAAAATAGGAAAGTTGGGTGACACACAAGCAAGGTACAAAGAGGTTACTGGATTCTTACAGAAAATGGAGGAATACAAACTCAGAAGTTCTCACAGGAAACACCTGGAATAAAATTCACTGTTAACAACTGGGATCAAAAAGAGCTCCACCAAATATCCACATAATCTTAGAAGCCAGGGTCAAGGGCTTCGTGCCCTTGCTATAGTTCCTATTTTAGTCTATTGTATAGACCACCTTCCCCCTAGGCCATTGTAAATACATTTATATGGGTGGAACTCAGCTATCTATAGTTCTAAGTATGTACTCTGCTTCCTCCTTAGGTCTCAAACTTCCTTCTTCCTAGATGATGATAAATTCTTGTGTAGGGCAGTGACTTAGCTTTTATTCAAAGTGGTAGTATAATACCAGAGGCAATTCTGAATGCCACTGAATAGGCAACATTCTTACTGAATTCCAAGCCCATGGTCAGCTCAAGGACTTTCTAGGATATTGGAACACTGGCAAAAGCTTAGCTATATCAGAATTCAATCTTAAAAAGAACTTATAATAAGATAACACTAAAAGAGAGCATGTGGATCCATACACCAGACTAACGCGGATATATGGGATGAGTATATGGGTTAATGAGAAGGCCAAAACTCCAGAAGGTGAGCTTTCGTGAAACTCTTTGCCTCATGAGTGCTTCCAGGCCTCTCGGCCTGTCAAGCTGACTCGACTGGTGTGTGTGGCAGCAGTACCCATCCATGGTCTCTGTATTAGCTCCTGCCTCTAGGTACCTGGCCCATTTCAGTTCCTGTTCTGTCTGTCTTCAGATGATGAATAGCAATGAAGAAGTGTAAACCAAATAAGTCCTACCCTCCCCAACTTGTGCTTGGGTTATAGTTTTTGGTGACAGCAATAGAAAGATTAACACATTCTACATTACATATGTGATGGCCTGTCTACAATCTGTAGATCCAGTGAAGTTAGGTATAGAGGAAGGACTTGGGTGCATACATTGATGCCCATGGTATGGGGATATAGAATGGATTTTATTAGTGGACAAAGGTGGACAAGAAAGAGAAGATCAGGTGGCATAGTGGAGGGAGATGGGGTTGAATAAGGAAATGCAGGAAGAGATATTTGAAAGAGAAGTATTTGATGAATGATGACCGAAAGGTGGAGGAACTGGAGAGGATGGGAGGTAGTGAAAGAACAGTGGGGAGTAAAATTTGGGGGGACTGTAAGCAGGGTCTATTAAATGAGAAATTAATATTATTTTTAATTTTACTAGAATATTAAGCATGGCAGAGGGGCTCCCAGGAATGTACATTTTACCTCCAAAATACTGGGCTTTGATGGATTCTTGGTGAGGTGAACCACTTAAAAGCTCTTACCACTCTTAAACACTTAAAAGCTGGTACCACTCTGTTACCACTCATGCTGTTGTAGAGTTTCTCTCTACTTGCTGCCCTCACATCACATCCCTCATAATCTATGGATTGTATGAAAATTTAAGGGGGGCTCCAGCCCCTCACTGGGCAATATCATTGCCACCCACAGTGTTAGTTAGATCTAACTATCTCAAGGATTGCAGCTGATGCAGATTAATACTTCAACCACGATCTTGGAAAGAATTACTACGAAAAGCATGCCTTTTTTTTTTTTTTCAAAAGTCAGGCTGGTGTTCAGATGATTATTATTTCTTTGTACCTATTTCCTCCCTCTGATTCCTGATATGATTTAAGAAAAACATGGTTAATGAACAGATGTGCACCCTGAGGATTCAAAATAGAAAGGGATGATAGGTTTTTACATAAAAGTTTAGTTTTGTGATTCTTTTAAGATTTTTGAAGGATTAATTTTTGAGATAGATAAAAACTAACCCTTTATGTATAACAGCAAATTTCAGTCTACCAGTAAGAGAAACTGGCTGAAAAAAGTACCTTACTTGCTTACAACTTGTTAATCTATAACAAGTTTTTTTAGTTAAAAATGAGTGTTGGTTCTTGGGGATAATATTGGATATTTAAAAACATAATTTATAAATAGCTCATCATAAAAGTATAGTGAGAAGATGCTTTTCCTTATATATTCTCATAATTATTCACTAGAAGAAAATAGAAAGTAACCAGTATAAATTTTATACTAATTGAAAGATTGTGCAGAGATATATAAGCAGTGTGAGAAAAATAAAGTTGGTGCTTTGTTCCATCCACCAAATGTGAGTATATATGGAAAGTGGTTGAAGCTTTGCACTGTCCAACAAATGTGTGTGTGTGTGTGTGTGTGTGTGTGTGTGTGTGTGTGTGTGTGTGTGTGTGTGTGTGTGATTGTTTGTGCTTCTTAAAGCTTGCTTCTTCTACCATGTATGTAAATGTGTCTTGCCTGCTTTATATGCCATCTAACCAACATCCCCTTCTTGAATCATTGAACACTCTATCACAGCTACTCTTGGAAAGGCAAACAGACAGCAAACACACAGAACCCTACTGGGCATAACTTGAACATGTATGAGACCACCCACCTCTTCCAGTGACACCCTTCCTCCAACAAGGAAACACCTAGTCCAACAAGGTTACTCATCCTAATACAGCCTATGGGCCGATGGGAACCAATTACATTAAAACTACCACACCTACCTAGCTACATGCATACATATATTCATGCATAAGAGATAAACAGAGAAAGAGGGTGAGAGAAATAGAAAGAGAAAGAGTGATTGGTAGATGATAGAGTAATTGTTGCATACATATCTATATAAATACATTCAATCATTACTTCATACATACATACATACATACATACATATATAGATGATGGATAGACAGATAATGATATGTGATATTAATCTAAACACTAAAGACATGGTGCCCTTTAACTCACACACACACACCCTGAGCATTGTTTACAATCCTCAATTAAGACATAAAGGTTGGACATTCGAACTAGAAAGACATATAAAAACAAATCCACAAAACTCACAATGTTCATTTGGTGTGCATAGATTTGATTAATATCTAGGATTTTCTTTTTTGTGTATATTATGAGAGATTACACCCTAAAATCTTTCTCAAACTTGTCCATTATTTTAGTTACTACCGTGTACAACCTGATACTTATAATCCACTAGATAGTAACGTTACAGAAGGTATTTATTGTGCTGAAGATATTCAGTCATACCCCTCAGCTCCAAAATATATCTTTTAAAGACACATAGTAAGGAACGATCTTCCAAATGACCTGAAATGAAACTGTCACCTGGTGGAAAATAACACAGCACAGGAAGAAGTTTACACGTAAAATTAATATTCATGTGAATATTGGTCAAAATGATTACAATTGTAAAGTGAATTACATAGTGGTATGTCTTTGAAACAATAGGAAAAAATGATGTGCATACATTGTGTTTTCCAAAAAGAGTAGGAAATGTAAAACATTTAAGCAGTGGGATGTTGGTTTCTAATGCCAGGAGATGACTAACATTGCAACAGACTAATAATGTATCCTCTTCAAAAGTTAAAAGAAAACAGCAACAACAAGAAGAGAACAACAATCACAAGGAACCATGTCATCCGTGGCATCTTCAGGAGGATGTGCAGCACTCTGAACATGGTTCCAAGGACTTTAGTAGGTGTCTATTGCGTTGTCAGCCTGACAGGTTTGTGTTCAACCATCCATGTCTGTACACTAAGTTTGGGAACAATCCATCGGTGATGAGTGACCTAAAGATGATGAGTTCTACTCCCCACTCTCTTTGCTGCTCTGGAGACTTCAAACCTGAGGGGAGGAATGTTATATTGATGAGTATGAGAATGCTCAAATCCTTTTTGTATACATTGTGTAAATGTGGCATCTCTTTAAGTGAAGTGTAAGACCTGCTTGGCCAGAAGGTACAACCAGAGGCCTGTTGAATAAAGATGCTACTATAGAGACCCCATGTAATGAGAAAGGTCTTTCTGAAGTACCCTTGGACAGAGGTGGAATTTAAGATCCAAATATTCAAAAATGGCATGTAGGCACTACTGTTGGCCTTATTGTCATACCGAGAACACCCCCAACACTAATCAGAGATGTATGGCTAGTGGTCAGAGGTGAGTGGGTAATGGACATTGGGAAGAAATGAGACCCTATGAGCCATGATAAATAGATAGGACCCCAATGGTCAGAGGGGAAATACACGAGGGCATCTTTGTGAGAATTTGGAAATATAAAACCCTTTGTACAGGTAAACTAGTATGTTTGGTTGGGTAGAGTTTAAATTTGCGTGTTCTTTCCTTGACGTGAGCTCAAAGACTCAGCCTACCTCATGCAGTGGAGCCCATTCCAGGTACTTCCTTACAGCTAGCAACTCATCATCAGAGACTAGAGCATCTGTCCACTGTAGTAAATGTGGTGCCGAATCAGGAAGCAGTCTGAGCACTCACCAAAAACCTGGCTGACAGTTCCACACTAGTTCTTCTTCTCAGGCATATGTTCTTCTCCTGGGTCTATGTATGAATCGTGAGGAGTACATCATTTTAGTTTCTGCATTGAGGAAATGAGCTTTTGTTCTGGGCTGTACTTCTTAATGTTCGGCTCAGGTAATTTAAGCTTGGGTGGTCTGGAGGTCCATTTGGGAGTTAAAATTAGAGGAGGGGGTGACTAAGTGTCTCCATCAGAGGAGAACATTGCAAGGTCATTATTGGTCAGAAAGGCATATTTGATGACCATTTGGGGAAAATGAGATCTGAGGCCCCTGGTAACTCAGAGACAGTAGATTGAAATCTGTTTGGTCAAAGCAGAAGGATCTGAGGCCCAATTAAATAGACTTAGTAAGTTTACTCCCACAGGGGCATATTTAGAATGTCTGAGAACCCTTTGGATATTGGTGGACGGTAGCTCTCTATTAGAACAGGGAGGGCTGGTAGATCTTTTGGTGAAAAGTGGAATATTTCAGGTATAGTCTAAAAGCAAATTCAGTAAAAAGACAGTAATTGGAATACTTTGGGCAAGGAGAGACATATGCAGTATCCCTATGTGCAGGAGAAGAATTGTTTCTGCCCGTCTCAGGATTGGTGATAGATCTAAGATTCTCTAAAATAGGAGGATGGTGATAGGAGCTTCATAGGATTGTATAGAATAGTTTTATCCTGTTATTCCTATGTCTGCAGCACTATTGATCAGAAATTGAACACTGATTGATACCTTGAGAATTCTAGGACATTCCAGGTACTTACTCCTTCATCAGCTCCAAACATGAAATCACAATCAAGAATACACATCATCTGAATGTCAGTGGTAGGCATGACAACAATCTTAGAAGTCTTTTAAGAAGGTGTAATGTAGTATTTTCTGGTTTGGTGTCTTCCTTAAATATATGTCCATCCACACATTCCTCTGCATGGAGGCCAGGATGTCTCTGTCTAAGGTAACAAAACAAAGATAGTAAACTGATTTACCCTTACCTTGATACTCTTCTGTTTGGGATTTCAGTCCAGAGTGTTCAGAAATCTCTTAGGTCAGAACAGTGCTTCCCAGACAACGGAAATTAGAAGTTATACGTAGGACATACACTGGGAAGATGGAGAATCTGGGGGATTTCCTCAAACACACTGTGCTCCACACAGGTTGGAGCACTCTCTGTTGTGAATGTCTAAATCTTCCTAAAGGAATATAGGGGAGGAGCTTGGGCAGTTTTGCACAGAAGTAGGATGGTTGTGCCCTTCAACAAAGAGCTAATGTGGCAAACTTCATGAGAATAAGGAAGTTGAAGCATTCTGGTCAAAAGCAGCATTTCTGTGACACTTTGCAAGTGTGAAATTCTAAACCTACTTGTAAGAAGGGTAAAATCTCTGGCTATTTTCAATAAATAAGAAATACCATTTCACATTGGTGAAAATGCAAATACCTTCTGGAGAAGAGGGAGTCCCAGTATTGCTTGATCTGCTTACAAATCTTTTTTGTAGAATTTAGGATATCCACATATTTTATGTAGTGTGTCGAAAGCAGGCAGCAATTGTTTCAGTATTCCAACAGGTTGGATGGTTATCTTTGGTCTATGAAACCTTTAGTCAGATGACATAAGAGCAAGGCCACTTTTCTTGAATGGAGGAATGTCTCCGAATATTTGTAACAGGAAGAAGTTTGGAAGTAATCTTAGACAGTTGTAATATAGCAGGCACACATAGTCAATAAGACAAGATCTATTTACACTTTACAAGAGAGGGTAGGTATGTGTCCACCACTGAAAAAAAAAGGAAATATTTCAGTCCAATATGGGCATTCGAGAAGGCTTTGTTGCCCAATAGACACAGGGAGAAGAGGAAATATTTATGACTAGATGTGGTGTGTCTGAGGCTCCCATAGGGAGAGGGAGAGGCACTGAAGCCCTGGTATGACTGAATGACATTTATAGACCTCTTCGAAAGAGGATGTGAATTTGAGAACCACTGGAACAAAAAGAGTCATTCTGGTGCCACTTTCAAATGAGGAGTTCGATGTGAGACACAGTTAAATGGAAATTTTTGCCCTCCATCAGATAGAGAATAGTTTGGAATTCTTTCTGATCAGAGAGGGTAATTATTGAAGACCTTTTGGACTGGAAGTGAAGTTTGGGGCCTGGGGCATGTAGAGATGATCTCAGGCCTGTCAGGCTTACAAGACAGATATTGGACCCTCATGTATACAGAGGGTGCATTTGATATATAATGGACACAAATTAGTGGTCTAAGTATTGATGTTTAGGAGTAAAAGATTAAAGCAGAATTAGCGTCTGCTTAATGTCCCAAACCTCTTTAGGGTTAAGGAAGTGACCTAGCCTACCTTAAGCAGGAGAGGTAGGACTGCTTCACAACGTAGAAGATTCCCATCTTCACATACACCTTGGTAAGCCTGGCAGCAATACAAGTATTATGCACCAGGCATGACTGTATGTCTCTAAGCACTCTTGAAGCTTATCATCAGTTATATGGGTGTTTGCATGAAGGATGGTACGAAGGATAGATGACCTAAGTTTCAGGCTCTGTTAATGCAGGGCAGAATTAAGTGAAGTATAATTTCCTAGAGACCATCGTTGGAGGGAAATGACCTAAAGCTCATGATTGGAGTGTTATATTTGAGGCTCATATGTATGTAAGGATGCTCTTAGGATACCTGGATTTTGGTACCCTTGAGAAAAATGAAAATTCTGAGATTCCAATAGTAAACTCCAGTCATAATTATAACTGACCTTGGGCAGAAATGGAAGGTTTTGGGTATTGTTGGTAACAGCAGTAGGTCATGAAGGCCACCTATCCCAAGTGAAATTCTGATGACCCTTCATCCAAAGGTGATGGTGTGAGATACCTTGAAAACAGGTTGAGTAGCATGTGTTCATACCTACATCTTCTATGACCTTCCAGACCCATTTTGCTTAAAAAGAAAGAACCTGGGGCTGGAGAGATGATGCAGTGGTTAAGAACATTGACGGCTCTCCCAGGGCTCCTGAGTTCACAAACATCTGTAATGGTATCCAGTGCTGTCTTCTAATGTGCAGGCACACATGCATAGAGAACACTGTATATATAACAAATAAATAAATACTTAAAAAAGAAAGGAAAAAAGGAATGAATGAAGGAAGGAAGGAAGAAGGAAAGAAGAGAAAGAAATTTAGGAGGGAAGAAAGAAGGAAGGAAGGAAGAAAGAAAGAATGAAAGAAAGAAAGAGAGAAAGAAAGAAAAAGAAAGAAGGAGAGAAAGAGAATGAAGGAGGGAGAGAGAGAGAGAAAGAGAGAGAGATAGAAAGAATGAGACAGAAAGCAAGAGAGAGAGAAAAAAAGAAAGAAAGAAGGAAGGAAAGAGAAAGAAAGAAAGAAAGAAAGAAAGAAAGAAAGAAAGAAAGAAAGAAAGAAAGAAAGAAAGAAAGAAAGAAAGAAAGAAAGAAAGAAAGAAAGAAAGAAAGAAAGAAAGAAAAAAAAGAAAGAAAGAAAGGAAGGAAGGAAGGAGGGAGGGAAGAAAGTAAGAAAGAAAGAAAGTAAGAAAGAGAGAGAGAAAGAAAGAAAAAGAAAGAAAGGAAGGAAGGAAGGGAGAGAGAGAGAGAGAGAGAGAGAGAGAGAGAGAGAGAGAGAGAGAGAGAGAGAGAGAGAGTAAGTTAGTTAGTTAGTTTCAGGCCATGATTAACCAAGTAGCAGGATCAAGTCACCACATTGTGCAAAAGGGAAAAATCTAGTTTATCTTGGGTAGAGGGAGAACAGAATGGTAGTGCATAGTTTGCTTCCGTCTAGTCTCCCCACCGTCCATTATCCATATATTGTATATACTGTTGGGAAGAATACAAGGAACAATCAGCATACTCATCCAACAGGGAGAGTGGTTGTCTGACCTGAGGTTGTATTTGTCTGTACCTATCTATAACTGAGAGACAGGAACACACCATTTCTGACACCTAACTCTAGGAAGATCACATGCATATTAGTTTTCTTTCTATGTTCTGCCCTCTGCCCTACACTCAGAAACATGTGAGGGCCCACTGTGAAGTTGCAATTGTGTTTGCCTTGCAATCTTTCTAATAGAGAGTGGCACTGAGGTAATATGAGTTTAAGTCAAGTTTAAGGTGCCCTTGGAAAGAATACTCTTGGGCATCCGAAGAGGCTATATCTGAAACTCCTATGACTACAGGTATAATAAATGAGACCCTCTTGGCCATAGGATCCAAACCTGAGGTCTCTGTCATCATTGCTCCATGACACATACACCCTTGGCAAGCAATTAAATGTCTATGTTCCTTGAGGTTGAAGGAGGAAATTATAGCCCCCTTTTGTACTACAATGAACTGCATGTGAGTGGACATCATTCTACCTTTTTCAGTGGGAATGGCATAAAGCTTACTTGGTCTGGGGCATCTTTTTTATATTAGATATTTTCTTTAATTACATTTCAAATATTATCTACTTTCCTAGATTGCCTTCTGAAAATCTCCTATGCCTTCTCCCTCCCCCCGCTCCCCAACCTACCTACTCCTGCTTCCTGGCCCTGGCATTTGCCTATAATGGGGAATAGAGCCTTCACAGGACCAAGGTCCTCTCTTCCCATTGATGACCTCCTAGGCCATCCTATGCTACACTTGTGGTTAGAGCCACAAGTTCCACCATGTGTTTTCTTTGATTGGTGGCATAGTTCCAAGGAGCTCTGGGGGAGGGGTACTAGTTAGTTCATATTGATGTTCCTTCTATGGGGCTTCAGTCCCCTTCATGTCCCTGGGTATTTCTCTGGCTCCTTCATTGAGGACCTTATGCTCTGTCCAATGGATGACTGTGAGCATCCACTTTTGTATTTGGCAGGCAATGGTTTGGGACATCTTTTGTCACAAGAGAAATGACTGAGTCCCACTTTCAACGAAACTGAAAGTTTGAGGATATTTCTACTAAATGAGTACTTTAGACAATCTTGGGCAAATAGAGAAGGTCTGCAGGAGGCTTAGTCATAGGAGGAATGTCTGACATTCTCTTCAGTGAAAAACAAAACAAAACAAAAAACTGAGGTAACTTGGGAAGAGAGGAAGTACTGGGCACTTAGGAGTAAGAGAAAATAATGAGACCTGGTAGGTACAATGGTATGCATTAGAAAAACCTTGGAGAGGGAGTAAGTGCCATGCAACATCCTGTTATGTATGAATGTCCCTTTTACCTTGATCAGTAAAGGAAGTCCCTCCACTGCTCTTCAGCTTCCAAATCTTCCTTAGTTGGTAAAAGTTCCACATCCTGTGTTTAGTCTGGGGGAGTTCAGACAACAGTCCAAGCCTTTTCAAACAGCCTGGGTGTCTGTCCCTGGCTAGGTTGACGCCTTCAGTTTGTCTTAATATGTACATATATAGGCAACAACAATTCAATTGGATTGCAAAGCATAACATAGGATCCAGTCAATAATTATATATATGAATGACCTGGGACCACAAACCAGAGAAAAACAATATATTTCCCCTGTCATCCTTATAAAAGGGAAAGGCTTGAATCTTACTTAATTAGAGAATATACATTTGATATAGTTCAAAGTCATAAGTGAATGCTTGAGGATACAAGGCACCATGCACTATTATTCAAAAGAGCATATCTAATGGCATTTTAGGAATAAAGAATAGTGTGACCTTCCTTTGGTCAAACACAGTGGTTAATGCCCCCTTCCCTTGCAGAAATGGACAAGATCCAAGGCCATATTTTGGGGGAAGGAAAAGACTGAACCTCACTCAGCCTCACCCAGGTTAGTTCTCTTGGCTACTTCTAAAAACAAGGAGTGTGAGAGGAATCTGGGGAACATAGGAGTTATGAGAAACTCTTCTCAGAATGGTAAGTTCCAAGACCACCTTCAACAGAGAAGAAATCGTGAATGTCTTCGTTCCTAAAGTAGAGGTCCCCAGTCATATTTTGCAGGTCAGAAATATCCAGTTCACCCATGGTCAACAGGGTAAGTTTCTAGGATTCACTGCGTACTGGAGGAATGTTCAGACTCTGCCTCACTAGCTTCCAAGTATTTCCCCCATATGCATACCCTGTGTAACATCTTTGAGAGTCCAGTCAGTGGTCACAACAATCTCCCAGCATAAGTAGTTATGCAAGCATTGATGTTTCCTCGAGGCTGTGTTCAGCTGCACACATCTGTGAATAAGAGATAGGAATGGTGCATTTTGATGACCATTTTTGAGGCACAGGATATGAGAGCCAATTTCAGATTTCTATTTTCTGTCCTATGATCTAAAAGGATAGAAAATATGAGGTGTCATTGGTCGTGTATGTATTGTATGGATATGTTTAAAGCAAACTTAGTTAATAGGGGTATTTGCGAGGCACAGCCAGAAGAGAATCTCTGGTGGTTCAATAATTGCACAGATGGACCTGAAGTGTCCTAGTACAGAGAGTAGATGTATGAAATGCCCCTTTGACACAGGAGCTAGTTCTGAGAGCCCTTTCAATAGTCTTTGATTTCCCAGGACCCCCTTTGTAGAAACTGAAGTTCTAAAATCCACTTGGTGAATTGAAGTAGACAATAGGCCCAGATTCCTACTGGGAAGACAGGGAATGTTAGATTCTCTTTTATGTAGAATGAGTGGTATAAGTCTCTTATGGTCTGACATCCCTTTAAGGAAAAATGATTCAAAGCTACTTGGTAGGATTAGGAATATTCCTTATAAGGCATAATACATGTTTTAGGCGACATTTTACCAATAGGGTCTAAGGCAATGTTAGCCCTAGGAGAGTTCTGACATTCTATTCAGTGTAGTGAGAAAAAAATGAGTTACCATGGGGAAATGTGTGCTCCATGTAAAAGAGGAAATCTCGAAGGCCCTACTGAAAGAGGAGGGCAGACTCCCCTTGAGGCAGAATGTGAAATTGCCATATACACCTCTGTCAAAGGTAATGGTCTCTGGCACATTATAGAGTGGAGAATGTTTCCAGGCATGATCATAAGTTTCCAATTCTTATTCAGAGTTTGTATTTTCATAGTTTGTGTTCATTCAGAAGAGACATGGCAGCAACATATTTTTTTTTCTTCCAAAGGCTTTCAATGTCTGTTGCTGGCTAGTATACTTCTTTGAGTTTGTTCATCTATCCAGGTCTAGGCAGAATTAATGAAGTTATTACATTTCTATTGACTTGCCTAAAGGCAGATGGCACAGGTACCTTGAACTGATTTGTAACTTGGACTATGGGACCTCAAACCAGACTGGACTAGGGTACATTGTTTACAGAAGGAGTCACTTTTGGAAATATGGCTGACCAGCTAGGTATAAAACTACTTTGAAGTATACACTCACATATATACTTCATATATTTGAATGACATTTTTGAGAAAGAGAACGTGTTGGGTGGATAAGGAAGAGAAGGAAGGTCACAGAATCCCTCAGACAAAAGTTTACCTTGGGAATTGGAAGATGTCAAAAATAACTTATCAAGTGCAAATGTCCTCATAGTCCAGAATACCCATGTGTTCTGAGACTTTGAGTTTTGCTTGCCAACAATCAGAGCAGTTTTCTTTCAAATTGTTTGGTAAACTCTAGCTCTATGTTCTCCATAAGCTGTACAGCAGCATCCCAGGCATAGGCACCAAAATGGAATTGATCCATTTCAAGTGACAGGCTTAAAATTAAAAATTAGATTAGGGTTCATATAATTACTGTCATGTCCCAGGACATCATTTCAGAGTGTTTGGCATCCCTTCTTTTATTTGAGCATGCCTGGCCATCCAGGTCTGAAGGGAAACTTTAGGACCTCCTAGAGGAATAGACCTCATGGTTCTATGGATAAAAGTGGATTTTCTGAGGTAAGCATAGTCAAGAGAAGTTGATTTAAAGTTTCCTTGAGAAAAAAAAAGAAAAAAAAGAACATTGGCTTGAGTTTTTCATGTCAGTGGCTTTTCTGTAGGCTCCATAAGCAGCAGAATTTGTATTAATCCCCGGTTAAATTTAAGGGTGAGTCTATATTTCCCTAATTCAAAGATAAAATGAAAGATTCTTCCTTGAGAGAGTATCTATGTCAAAGATTCTTCATTGAAACCTTTTTGAACCTAGAGTTTACCTTGAACTGAAGGAAAAATCTCGGAAACATTAGGAAAAACATCTAAGGTTCATTCCATAATATCAGCAAGCTCTGTGGGATTCCTCGACCTAAATGAATGTCCAAGCCTGCTTTGGACAAACTCGTATGATCTGAGGCTCCCTTTGCTTCACTGGGAATATGTGATGCCTCCTTAAGTAAAGGTAGAAGGAGTGAGTAGCCCTGGGGAGAAAGGAGTTGCTGATATCCTTGTAACAGGAGAGATGATCAGAGTATAAAATTCCCCATAATACTTTGAGCAAAAATTCAATTGCTTACCTTAGCTCATGAGGTCCTAGCATTGCCACAACTTCTGACAGTTCTTCACAGCCTGGGGTATCCATATCCTTAGCTGAATTAGCAAGGCAGTAAATATAGATACCATGATTCATGAAAAGCTTTGGATTGTATCCTCAGCATGATTGTTTCCTAAGAATTATGTTCAACCAACCAGAACTGAGTTATAATGATGATTTCACACAATGTCATGTGACTATACTCAAGGAAGTGGCATAAGGTTCCATGATTGGCCTCCTCCTCTTGATTTCTGTGAACTTTGAGCAGAGGGAGCAATTCTTCTTGGTCAGAGGTAAAATATCCCATGGGTTCCTGAACGGAAGGGATTTTTATGATTGCCCATTGCATCAAAGGTGTACATTTTATGACCTTGATCATCACAGGAAGGAAAATACTATAGGTTTGGAAAGTAGAAAGTCCCGCAACCCTGTTGGACAGTAGGGGAGTTGCCCTGTTCACCTTCTGTAGAGGAGTTTCTTCCAGGCACTCCAGGCCTCCACATCTTCAGAGAACTCTAAAAAATTCTTATCTCTTAGGACTCCATGAAGATTTGACAGCAATCTGAGGTTTCTTCTGACAAGTTGGCTCAAAGTCCCTGGATTTGTTGCCTATTAAACTTACAACAAAGCACACAGGTGTGGGTGTAGTGTACAGTTACTTTCTGATGACCAGCTTAAAGAGAGCCTTGGATCCAGGCTGAGGTTTTTATACATTGGCCATGGGACTTGACTCTGGAGTTCTGTGAGGTTTGTTTTGTTTGTTTGTTTGTTTTTGGTGGTCAAAAGTGTATTCCCTAACCAATAAGGTCTGAGGGAGAAGCTCTTAGTTGAGTGGTAGACCTGATTCCACCATGAACAAAGACTGAAGCTCTTGTGTATTCTTGGTACCAAGGATTCAGCCTGAAGCACACTAGAGCTGAGCCTGAATATTTGAGATAAACTTTTCACTCACAAGGTCAGTTCTATACCTTGCTTCATCAGAGAGGCATGTCTCAGACCCTTCCAGTGCAGAAGGAGGAAGAATAAAGCGTTTTACTCAAGGTCAGCTGACCCCTTTGGCATACACATAATGTCAGGGGATACTATGGTTAGAGGAAGCAAGGTTTAGGTGCTCTTCAAAAGATAAACCAACTGGGTGTCAGCCCCCTTGAAGTTATGGGATACTTTACATCTGAGGGGGCCTGACGTGATGGAGTTGATATTTATGCTGGAGGTATTAATTATCCTGGGTCTAGAAGGGTACATCTCAGTCCCCATTGTAACTTCATCAATGCTATTGCATGCTGATAGTAAAAGAGCCAACTTTGTGGCTTTCTTAAAATGTTGTTGGGGTCTGTTGATAAGTCCTTTGCTTATCATGTCATATGTATCAGGGCATCTTCAGTTATTGAGGACCTATGTGACACCTTTGTTCTGAAGTGGTAATTCTGAGGGAAATTAACAAAATTCTGAGTTTTCTGGTTCTCATATGATAATGCTGCCTTCAATACTGGGGAGTTTCTAATATATTTGATTTCGGGGGTTACATCTGAATCCCCCTTGAGTTATTGGTGTAAGTTGTGAGTCACATAGGTTCTATTTCATGTATGTGGGTATACTGTCATTGTCTTCAGATACACCAAAAGGTGGCATCAGGTCCCATGACAGATGTTTGTGGTACAACAAGTGATTGCTGAGAATTGAACTCAGGACCTGTGGAAGAGAAGTCAGTGCTTTTAACTGCTGAGCCATCTCTCCAGCCTCAGCACATTGGTTCTAGACAGATAAGATGAAGGTCACTTAGGCTATTGGGGATGATCTGAGGATCCCTGGTTCAGAATGGGCATATCAGAAGTTCCCTTGGTCCATACAGTAGTTTAGAAGATCTGTGGTTCTTAAGCTGTAGGTCTGAACCTTACCAGAGAAGAATGCCTGGAGTGTTTTTTGAATTCCTAATTTAGACAAAGTGTACCTGATGACTCCTTGAGCCACTGAGAGTGATTTAAGCTCCACTTCAAGCATGGGGGGACAGTGTGAATCTTCTTGGTACTGAAGGGATAATTCTGAGGTTTGTGTGTCAGAAACAGGACTTGGAGGACCCATTGACAGAGTGATAATGTTGATGTATCCACAAACAATCTATAAAGGATGCCATCCTTTAGAGGCAGAAAGGTTCACACCATGTTGGGGAAAGTAGAAATGCCAAAGACTATTGTATCTGTACAAGATCAAGGGTCGATGTGGAGAGGAGAGAAGGCCTGAATATTTCATGATTGAGACTTCCTGGGAACCTAGAACACGCATATCATGCAGGCCATGCAACAGCTTAATCAATCTCCAGTATGCTAGGAGACATTTCCCAGCTAGTTCTCCTGATAAATCTGCTGCCTACTTCTAAAAATGGCAAGGCTTTCTCATTTTTGCTGGTCAGCTTAATGTCTATGTCCTGGGTTCATTAACGTGCTGGCTACTCTTAAGCTCTGAGACTTCTGGAACCCGGGTCCTGATCCTTGGACAGGGGTAATTAGGTCAGAGGATCAGAATAAGAAGCACTTGGTGCACCTTAGATCAAGGGAGTGGATTTTTCATGGACTAGATCAGATCTAGTAGGTAGGTCTAGGTCCTCAATGTTCAGAAGAATCACATAATACTCTCCATGAGGTGAAAATTATATAGCACATTCTTCTGGATACAATTAGAGCTAATCTTAATCAAAAAGGGGATTCTTGTCCTGCTTTTAGTCACAGGGGCATAGATGAGGCTTCAATGTGCATCTGAGGCAGCTAGGAGTGGAAATTGTAAGTTTGATATACAGTTGATGAAAAGAAAAAGTTCTAAATTCATGTTGTTCATAAGGGGCATAGAAAGGGAAAATATGAGGGCAGCTTCTGTATCAAAAAAGAACTGAAAATGCCAGAGTAAGAGAGAGTAGGGCCCAGGCCACCCTCTTGAGATGGACTGCCTTACAGGTTCCGTTTGGCAGTCTGGTGTGTCCCTGGGCAGAAGGAGGAAGTCAGAAGCAAGGAGTAAGTTGTAAGCCTCCTAGAGCATTTTCGATATCTCTTTTGTCATAAAAAGCACTGGTGAGGCCCAGTTTCTTAGATGGAGCATTTGAGGGGCCACCTATTTCAGCCAGAAGCATTCTGAGCCTTTCTGAAACAGGGATCACAAAGCCAGTGTCCCTTTGGTGGGAACTGGAAAGTCTGAGTCCACATTGGTCTGATTGAGAAGGTCCGACACCTCCTTTATGGAAGAGGAAAGAACTACAACTCCCCTTTTGCAGTGCGATCCTGTTGAGATTGATTTTCAAATGATGTGTATATTTGTGGCCTCCTAGGACAGAATGGTCACAAAGGGGGAACCCAAATTCATATTGTAATGATGGGTCTCTCCAAGGACAGGAGAGAGCAGGTACCACATCCTCTGCTTGAGATATTGTATGTTTGTCATATCTTCGCATAACAGGGAATGTTCCAAAAGGGAATGTGGTACTCCCTTTTGGAGGTATGAATGCCCATAGGATAGGCACAAAAGCTATGGGCTCCCGTTTGGCACTTCTGGAAGTTTTCTCTCCCTCTTGGACATTAGGAATATTTTTTGAGTCCTCCTTAGTAGAAAAAGAATGGCTGATATCCTCTTGGGGTGATGATGAGTGTTTCACACCTCTATGGGGACTGTCTCCATCTGGAGATGACTCAATGCATTCTTGATCTGTAGGGAAAGCTTGCAGGGCTCCTTGGGTAACAGAGGCTTTCCTCTGTTTTCTCTTGGTAGAAGTAGCGTGTCTGGGAATCTCATGAGGAAGGTGGGATGCCTGAGGCTGTCTTCATGAGAAAGAGTGGTTCGCATGCACTCTTCTGTAAGGATGGAGGATGGCTTGTCAACCTCATGCTCTGAATTGGAAGCTTTGGTGTCCCATTGGTCAGAAGGGGCTTTTTCTGATGGGGTTTCAGTAGACTTAGATGGTCTGTGAATGCCTTGGCTTGGTAGGGGACTTCTGAGGCCCACCTCATGAGATGGTGAGCATCTGCAGGCTACTTTAGCAGAATCAGAAGTGGCGAAGTTTATGTTAGTCATAGTTTTAAGCTTTACACCTCTTTCTTAAATTTGCAAACTCTTACCCAAATTTTGGAAGAATGGCAGTGTTTCCAGCCCGCATGTTTTGAGCGCACATATTTCAGGCCCTCTTGATCTACAGAAGAAGGTCTTGGTCTTGTTTTCCTCAAATTAGAAGGTGCGGGGCAATCTCCTGGAGGAGGAGAATGACTGAGACCTTTTTTACAAAGAATACTAGATCTGAAACTCAATTGAGATGATTTTAAGGGGGAGATGCTCCTTTAAGGAGTAGAGGTAGGACTGGATTCCTTTTCTGCATACTTGGAAGATGTGAGGCTACTTACGGCAGAAGAGATACATTTTAAGGCATCAAGTTCTGAAAGGCAGTATCTGATATCCCTTTCAGGAATTGGGACATGTTTCAATATCCTTTGGTTAGATTTCAAACGTCTAGGGTTCTTTTTGAGATAAGAGAAATTTCTCCATCCATCTTCATGAGGAGGGGTAGGCATAATGTCCCCTTCTGCACAAAAGGACAGTCCCTGAAACTCTGTTGAAAAGGAAGTATCCACGGTTTCTTGGTGAGATGTCACAGGTTTTAGAGGCCCCTGGGCAGGTTGAGAAAGTTCTAGACTTTCCTGGGGAAATGCTGGTGTTCTCAGGATCCCTTGTTCAGATACTAAAGGGCCCAGAACACCTTCATTGGATTTCAAAAGACACAGAGACCCTAACACAGATGCCAAAGCTTCTGGAGTCCCTGGCACAGATTCTGAACTCTTAGAAATGGATTGTGTATATGTCAGAGGTTCTTCTGTCTCTGGACTAAGTGGTGAAGGAGCTGGTAATTTGGGAGAATCTTGTGTGGTTGACAAAGATTCTATGACCTCTTGGGTGACAGATTGTATTTCTGTACTATTTTGCATACATGCCCATATTTCTAGTGTGTCCTGGGAAGAATAAGAAAGTCCAAGATCTTCTGGATTGGATGGTAAATATCCTAAGGCCTCCTTTTCCAACCAGTGTCCTGGAGGCTCTTGAGGTAACAAGGAAGTTTCTGTAAGCCCTTGGGAAGATATTGATGTTTCTAGTACACCTTGGGCAGACATGGAAGGTCTCCGAGACATTAAGACAGAATGTTACTTTTTCAAATCCAATTGGACTGATGGAGAAGGTCCTAGACTCACTATGGTAGATGCTGAAATTTCCAAAGCTCGTGATGAAGCATTGGATATTCCTGGATTGCCATGTGTACAGGTACAAACTTCTAGGTTCCCCTATAAAGACAGCCAAGGGCCTCCAGCTTCTTGAACAGATAACAAATGTCCTGGATTCCCTTGAGCAGATAGGGACAATGTCAAAGGCTCTAGGGCAGATGATATAGATCCTAGTGTTCCTCAATCACATAAAGAAATTACCATGGGTCCTTTGGAAGAATGCATAGATCCTGAAGGATCTGAAGCAGATGGATCTGTTTGTTGAACCCATTGTAGAGAATTCAAAGACTCATTTGGTCCCTGGAATGAAGTTAAAGGTCCCTCTGTAGGTTTAGAGAGGTCTAAAGGCTCTTCTGTGGAAAGGGAAGATCCAAAAGGCTTAGGGAAGAAAGTGAGAAACTAAGTTGGGCAGAAATTGCAAGTTCCAGAGGTGAGTCATTGGATATCACGTGTCCTGGGGTAGCTGTTGAAAATTTTTGTGCTCCTCATGCAAATGATGAATATCCTAGAGACCCCTGGGGAGGCAGCAATGTTTCTACAGAGCCTGTGTATTTGCTGAAATCCTCAGAGATCCCTGGTCAGATCTCAAAATCCTTGCTGTATTTTGAGCAGGGTGGTTATATCCCTGACACACTCGTAAAGATGGTGAGTCTGCTACTGTGTAGTGTGTAGATGTGGAGTGAGTTCCTATACCTTGTGTATGTAAAGAAGGACTTGAAAACCTTTTGGAAGATGTAGAATGTTGGGTAGACCTTTGTGGACATGTGGACAGATGTATGGTCCCCTTGTGCAGAGACCGGGACTCACACCTCCTTGAGCAGAATCAGAAGATCCTGGAGTCCTTTGTTCTGAGGATGAAAGACCCAGAGGATTATGAGAACATTCATAGCATTGTGATGTATTCATCATTGCCTGGGCTGAGATAGAAAGTTTCAGAGGCCCCTGGGCAGATTGCAAAGGTGCTAGATACCCTTGACCAAATGGGAAAGTCTTTGTACCTCCTTGGTCAGAACAGGAATGTCTACCAGGTGTTGGCGATGATGGTGACAATGTTCCTAGATTTGCTGAAGTAGACTGAGAAGATGCTACAGCCTGCCTCACTTGTGGAAAAAAGCCTAAAGCACTGTGTGACTCTTCATATTGTGCAAATATCCCTGTGGCATCTGTTGAATTTTCTCGATTTCTTTGTTTGGGGAAAAAAGAACTTTGCATGAGCAAAGTTCCCTCTTGTGCCCTGGAAAATTTCTTGTGCTTTTGAAAAGATGACAAAGCTTCTAGAACCTCTGGAGTAGATACAAGATGCTCCTGAACACCCAGTACTGATGGTGTAGGATAAAAGGTTTCTTGAGATTTCTGGCTAGGTAGGAAAGTTCGAGTGTCCCTTGGGAAACCTGGGAATCTTTGTGCAAAATGATGGGCAGTTGGAGAAAATCCTACTTCTGTCTGACAAGAAGTTGGAGGATGCAAAGTATCTTGAGCAAATGAAACACTTTGTGTATTCCCCTGTTTAAAATTGGGCTTTTGGATACCCTTGGGAAAAACAGAAATGTCGAAAAGCCTCTTGGAAAGATGAAGAACCTAGGGTTCCTTGTGAAGATAAACAAATTCCCAGAGACATCTGCTCAGATGACACAGATTATGGTCGCACCTGAGTATTTTGGGTAGACCCCAGATGTCCTGGAGTGGGAAGCAAAGCTCCCACAGTCTCCTTTGCAGACAGGGACTTTCCTACTGTGGCTTCTGCAGATAAAAAAATCCCCTCAGTGCCCTGAGCAGATGTGTAAGACCCTAGAGTTGTTTCTTTAGATTTAGTCACTTCTAGATGGCATTCTTCAGTTAAACAAAGTCCTAGAGTTCCTTGCTCAGATCTCAAAGATGATGGTGACAACTGTAGTGATGTAGTAAGATCCAGGTGCAGTCCAGCACATCTGAAAGTGTCTGAAGTCCCTTGGGTAGATGGAGAACATTCATTTTTTCTGAAACTGTTGGGGAAGGAGTTGAATGCAGTAGAGCCCCTTCAGCATATCCAGAATATGGGTCATTGCCTGGGCTGAGCTTGAAAGTGTCAGAGGCCCCTGGGCTGATTGCAAATGTGCTAGGGTCCCAGGACCAGATGGGAATGTTTCTGCACCTCCTTGAGTAAAAGATGAAAGTTTACCAGGTTCTCGAGGTGATGGTGGCAAAGGTCCTAGAATAGACAAAGCAGATATAGAACATTCTGTATTCTCCCTCAATAGAGGCAAAGGGCCCGAGGTAGTCTCTGTGTGATAACATTGCCCCAAGCCCAATATCCCTGAGGAATCTGCCGAAGGTTCTATTTTCCTTCGGGTGGATGACAAACAACTTAGCACAGGCAAAGTCCCCTCTGCAGCTGTGGAAAAGTCCTTACACTTTTGAGAGGTTAGCACATGTCCTTGAGAGTCTTTACTAGATAGAGGATGCTCCTGAGAACCTAGTACAGATGGTGAATGTGTTACATATGCTGGTGAATATGGAATGGATTTTTGAGATTTCTGGCTAGGTAGTAATGGGCCAAAGTCCCTTGAGGAAAGTTGGGATCTTTGTCTAGAAGGTTCAGAAAGGGGAGAAAATCTCATAACTTTCTGTCAATAAGTTGGATGTTGCACAGTGTTTGGAGAAAATGGCACAGTTTTTACACTCCCTTGCTTAGTTGTGGACAGTTTTAGAGACCCTTGGTCAGAAAGGGAATTTCCAGAAGCCTCTATGGAAGATGAAGAGCTTAGAGTTCCTGGTAAAGAGGAAGAAATTCCCAGAGGCTTCTGATCAGATGGAAAAGACTCTGAGACCACCCGAGTGATTTGGGTGGACCCTAAAGGTCCTGGAGTGAGAGGCAAAGTTCCAACTGTCTACCTTGTAGACATGGACTTTCCTACTTTGGCTTGTGCCAATAAGGAATGACCCCTAGTGCCCTGAGCAGATGCATAAAACCCTATAGTTGTTTCCTTAGATTTAGTCCCTTCAGGTACGCAAGGTCCCAGAGATCCTTGCTCAGATCTCAAAGATGATGGTGACACCTGTAATAATGTAGTATGATCCAGGTGCAGTTCAGCACATCTGGAAGTGTCTGAAGTCCCTCAGGTAGAAGGAGAATATTAATTTGTTTCTGAAACTGCTGGGGAAGGAGCTGAATGCAGTAGAGCCCCTTCAGCAGATCCAGAGATATGAGTCATTGCCTGGGCTGAGATGGAATGTGTCAGAGGCCCCTGGGATGATTGCAAATGTGCTAGGTTCCCGGGACTAGATGGGAATGTTTCTGCACCTCCTTGAGTAAAAGATGAATGTGTACCAGGTTCGCGAGGTGATGGTGGCAAAGGTCCTAGAGTAGGAAAAGCATATGTAGAAGATTCAGTATTCTCCCTCACTAGAGACAAAGGGCCCGAGGTAGTCCCTGTGTGTTTACATTGTCCCATGAACAATATCCCTGTGAAATCTACGGAAGGTTCTAGATTCCTTCGTGTGGATGACAAAGAACTTTGCACAGGCAAAATCCCCTCTGCAGCTGTGGAAAAGTCCTTACACTTTTGAGAGGATAGCACATATCCTTGAGAGTCTTTACTAGATAGAGGATGCTCCTGAGATCCTAGTACAGATGGTGAGTGTTTCCCATCTGCTGGTGAATATGAAATGGATTTTTGAGATTTCCGGCTAGGTAGTAACGGCCCAATATCCCTTGAGGAAGCTGGGGATCTTTGTCCAGAAGGTTCAGAAAGGGGAGAAAACCTCATACATTTCTGGCAATAAGTTGGATGTTGCACAGTCTTTGGAGAAGACGGCACAGTTTGTACACTCCCTTGCCTAGTTGTGGACAGATTTAAAGACGCGTGGTCAGAAAGGCAATGTCCAGAAGGCTCTATGGAAGAAGAAGAGCCTAGAGTTACTGGTGAAGAGGAAGAAATTCCCAGAGGCTTCTGATCAGATCCGAGTGATTTGGGTGGACCCTAAAGGTTCTGGAGTGGGAGGCAAAGTTCCCACAGACTGCTTTGCAGACATTGGCTTTCCTACTGTGGCTTGTGCAGATAAGGAATGCCCCCTAGTACCCTGAGCAGATGCAGAAAACCCTACAGTTGTTTCCTTAGATTTACTTGCTTTAGATGAGAAAGGTCCCACAGTTCCTTGCTCAGATCTCAAAGATGATGGGGACACCTCTAGTGATGTAGTAAGATTCAGGTGCAGTCCAGCATATCTGGGAGTGTCTGAAGTCCCTTGGGTAGATGGAGAAAAAAAATTACAGCAACTCATTCATCATCTTTACTTTGTGCTTGCAGGCTGGTTGCAATTATCTTGTAAGCATTAAAAATCAGTCTAACATACTGCCTATGTTCCATAGGGTTTCATTGATGTGAGGAGACATCATGACTCAGGTAACTCTTATAAGGAAAATTTAAATGATGTTGTCTTACAGTTTCAGAGGGTCAGTACATTATTATCTTTGTAGGAAGCATGGCAGCACCCCGGTAGAGGAGGTGCTGGGGAAGGAACTAAGTGGTCTATATCTTAGTCTGAAGGCTACCAGAAGGAAGCTTGTGGCCACAGGTAGCAAGGAAGAGGATCGATTTTTGTCTCTGAGCAGAGATTGAGCACTACACA